>NC_062523.1:25087687-25127687 GCF_022655615.1 Tachysurus fulvidraco | reverse complement strand
AAGAATGAGGACTTAAGGTTAAAAGAACATATTTTAAACATATTATCTCCTCTAATTCATACGCATGAACTCCACATTATAGTCCAGTAATCTAACCCCAAAAATGCCTTTACCTAAAGCATACCTCACCTTTTATATGCAAGACATTCATTCATTCATTCATTCATTTTTTACTGCTTATTCGAACTTCTCAGGTCATGGGGAGCCTGTGCCAGGCGTCATCGGGCATCAAGGCAGGATACACCCTGGATGGAGTGCCAACCCATCACAGGGCACACACACACTCATATTCACTCACACACTATAGACAATTTTCCAGAGATGCCAATCAACCTACCATGCATGTCTTTGTATATGTAAGACAAACAGTACATAATACCATAATGCTCTAATACAGGATGTTTGAAAGTGTGTAACCAGTAAGAGCTACTTATACTCACACTAATGCTCTAACCATTTTCTCAGCTGCTGTGTCATTTTTTTTCTGGATTTCCCTCAACAGATTTGGCTTGTCATCATATTTTCTCAGTATATCCCCAATAATTTATGACTTTTTAGACACCCTGTAGATTCTTCCAGCCCGGAAAATAATTTGCCTTTTTCAGGCATCAGCTATATTGCTAGTGATATGATCAGGATACAGTAGAAGAGAGCATACAGTAAGTAAGCAGATATGGAAAATTAGAAAGGGCTACAGTAATTGAATAAATGTTACATTCACAATGTTAGTGCGAAGAGCTTTGCTCATAAAAGCCTGTGGGTAGAAAGCTAGCAACAAAATAATTTACGCCTTATGCTGCTATTAAAACTGTCACATCACAGATCAATAATTGGGCTTTATTGTCAAATTATCAGGTATTAGTTTAAAAATGCTTTTTTTCCTAACATGATAGCTATATCCCAAAATAGCAAGGTGTTTATTTTTATCAGATGCCTGTTCTTATTTGGCTAGTTTAACACTAGATGTTGTAAACAAGTTTGATCAACAGAGTCGGAAAGAAAAACGTATACTAGCTGTAAAACACTTTTAGTTTCAGTCAGAGTTAGGTTGGAAGCATTTCAGTTGAAATTAGGGCACACTCTAGGATGTGTTTTGTCCCAGATTTTCCATTTTTACAACATAGGAACCTGCACAACATTAAAGCTGTAACTTGTGGGTATGTTGACAGACACTAGCCAAGACAGCAGCTAACTCTCAAGTTATATCAGGCAATAAATGCAGATTTTCTTTGAAATTTGGCCTGGCATCCCTCCAATAATCCAAGGGTTTATTGAACAAGCTTGTATGTCTTTTGATTGCATGCTGCCACTCAACAGTAGAACATTGTTATTTAAATAGATCTTCCCACCCTATAGACTACAGAAAACACTAAAATGTGGTGAAGGTAGTATGATGTTGTTATTTGTGGATCTTTGAAAGACTACATGAGTTGCTGGTGTGTAATTAGACATTTCTATAAACTAAAATATAAAGAAAGGACAAAAGTATACCTGAATGAGGGGGACTCACTAACAGAACGTGTTTCCATGTATAGTTTTTCTAATGTTGTTTAAAACTTCATGTCCTTCTGCTGACAGAATGTTGAGGAACCACAACATGCAACACTCCCACCGAGTGCCTGATTAGCCAGTCATTACAATTCCACAAAAGCAAGTCCCCACTTCAACTGAGACAGTTGACAGGCTAGGCTAACGTTCTCTCATTAGAGAACTAACGCTCACACATTAACAAGCCTTGTGCACCCATGACCCTGTTGCCAGGTCACCGGATGTCTTTCCTTGGATCTAACCACTGCATACTGGAAACACCCCACAAGATCTATAGTTTTGGAGATGCTCTGACCCAGTTGTCAAGCCATCAAAATTTGGCCCTTGTCAGAGGGCTGACTGTTTACTTTCTTAATATACATGGATGGATGGATGGATGGATGGATGGAGATATATATGTAATGTAATGTAATGTATGTCATGTCAATGCAAGACAATTCTTTGACATTTTTCAAGCATTTTAAGCTCTTTTTTTGTTATTGCACCTGTCACCTCTTACAGAGATAAACAAAAGATACCTGCATGGCTTGCTGCCCAATGATGTGTCAGCTCCTCACTGGGCCAAGGACAAACTCAGGCCCTGGCAGTGCCAAGCGCAGTAAGTCCTACAGCACCTTCACTTTCTCAACTGCAACACAGGAAAGAAATTTCTAGAGATATCTAAAATTCAGAGTCATGAGCTCAGACTTTTGCAGAAAGCCCAAATCCGCCACTGCTCAGCCCGGGATTAGCCCCCATGTGCTCAATTTAATGAAGAAGGGTAAGTCCATTTCACCAGCTTCCACCAGCTCAGCACTAGACATGATCATGAAGTGTAGCAAGGACAGACAGACAGGATGAGAGAGAGGCATGCGGCTGTCTACAAAACGGGTCTCTTTAATTTGGTCTCTGTCATGGAAGCGGTTCGAGTGGAACGCTCATCTGTCTGTCACTAGAATACTCCATGTGACCAGCTGATGGATCACAGTGCAGTGCAGCATTAGGATGGCCAGTAAATTGGCCCAGGGGAGTTTACGCAGTCTCATTCCCTGGCTAAAGTTGTGTCAGTTCTGGAAGACTGAGGAACAGCTCAGTACACAAGAGGCCATTTATGAGGTACACTCATCCAAGGCAGCATTTGTCAGCAAAGTGGTTTACATGTGTTTAGTGGAGTCTGGAGGCCAAGCAGCCTCTTGAGGGATACAGCTGATAGATTTTATTTGAAACGAAGCTCCATATAATTTGGAAAACTGCCAGAATTAGCTGCAAGGAAGTGGAGACCTTGATGGAGAGTGCACAAAAGAGGAATGAATTCGTCATGGGTTTTGATCACTGTGCATGGAGGAAGAAAGCAGTTATTCACTCGAGGGTTTGCTACATATCATCAGAACAAAGCATGCAATCTCCGCTGGACCTATTGTCAAGAAGCCCTAAAGTAGGTCATTTAGATTAGCGTTAAATGATTATTTAACTAAGTTAGATTTAAAGTCAGTGTTGAGTCATAGGACCATAATGAGCTCAATTAGTTAAATACATTTATAGACTGCTGAAATCAAAATTGGAACCGAGTAGTACTTGGAACGCCAACCTCTGCAAGAGCCAAGAGAGTCTGTGGGCTGTAAAATTCGGACTGACTGGCACTATACTAAGAAGTGAATTCAAAATGATTCGCCACAAATGTCCAAGTGGCAAGAGTTGGACAGAGCCTCACTGTCAAGCAACAAATTGAGATAAAACACATGAGGAAATTGCTTGCGATTTTCACTTTGAGAATTGCAAAGTCAAGCAGGAAACTCTGGGAAAAAACAACTCAGATACTTGGAAGACAAATGAACACAACCCAGAGACAGTTAGAGTAGGATAAATAGCTACCAATACCAGGCTCAATCTGCAAAGAAAAGCTCCCGTCTACAGTACCTATGTCCGCTCTGAGGAGAGAGAGCGAGAGAGAGAGAGAGAGAGAGAGAGAGAGAGAGAGAGAGAGAGAGAGAGATGCATCACATAGGATGTACGTGTGCAATCAAGCTCAAAGCATTGAGCTACAATCACAGACGACACCACCTTAGCCTGAGAGCAACCATTCATTACAGTTATCCTGAGGCAGGCTTCTGCATTTGCCATGCCCCAGCTTTGAACAGCAGGGAATCTGGAGACGAATGCCTGAGGAGAGAGGACAATATTGTCCTCTCTGCTGAGTTCTGTACCTTATAGCTCTCTTAACAGGTAGAGTGGTGAAATGAAGTGGCAGACTGCCTCTCTGTCTCTCATGCGATTAAGCCGCTAAGGCCTGCCAGTCCTCCCGTCTCAAAGAGCTGGAGAATATCTGTAATCCATGTGATACGGGCTGAAATAGCAGTCATAGTGTTTATCACCTCGAGTAGTCCCTGCACATGGACACATGGAGATGCAGAAAGGCAGAATAATGTGCCGAAGGAGCGAAGTAATAAAAGGGGAGAAAGCTGTGACAAACGGGATGAGAAATGCTGACTGACAGCCACCGTATTGTACTATACTAGAAACCATGAACCTGCGCTGTAGCTGAAACACTAAACAGTCACTGTAGTGAGCATCAGTGTGCAAAGGGTCCCACATGGCACAAACATAAACTTGCAAATCCCATAGTCACTGTCAAAGTTCATTTGAATCGACTGCCTTATTTAGCTCTCCTTGAGAGTTTTGTAACTGAGAGCCAAGCCAAGGAAAAGGCACAACATGGTTTGAGGCCTAAAAGTTTGATACTAAAAACCGGCCAACTCTGGACCACCCTAAAACAAAGCAGAAAGTGGGTCCCCTTGTACTGACACTACTTGCAGAAACTTTAGTAAAAGACAGGTTGTGAGACAAAGTAGGGGCCAGCAGTGAAAAAACAGGTACAGAGGTGACAGGTGACTGTCAGTGAGCTGAAGAGTAAGTGAAGGGCCACCAGACAGAAGAAAGAGAGAGTGTTAGAAAGGGAGAAGGAAAGAAGCCCAGGTGTTCAGATCTCCTGAAGGACACATAGGCTATAGATAGGATGTGAAATAGGAGGGATTTCCTGCAGCACAGGCTGTAACAGTCAGCCTCAGGGAGGGATTATGGTTATATCTCACCTGGCCAAACGTTTGCATTAAAATAAATGACAAATGTGTGGATGCCAGCTGACAAACTCCAAATATTAAACCTATAGGTATTTAAAACTAAATGACATGATGAATAATCAGCAGTAAGGAGTCATAAATGAGTGGAATAAGTGCTGTAAT
The DNA here is from genome assembly GCF_022655615.1 of Tachysurus fulvidraco. Lineage (NCBI taxonomy): Eukaryota > Metazoa > Chordata > Actinopteri > Siluriformes > Bagridae > Tachysurus > Tachysurus fulvidraco. The sequence continues at coordinate 25,122,921 of NC_062523.1, read as the reverse complement.
TTAAATCTGTTTAGATAGTACATTATTGCTGTGTGAAATGTGACAAAAATTGAGTGAAATCCATGGAGTAAAAATCTCTACTATAGTTAACAGGTGAAAATGCACAAAATATGTTTACATATACAACCAATGATGGGATGAATGAATGAATAGAAATGGAATATTGTGTTCACAGTAAACTTACGCGTCTCTGCCTTGTGTGTGTGGAGTTTGCATGTTCTCTCCGTGCCTCGGGGGTTTCCTCCGGGTACTCCGGTTTCCTCCCCCGGTCCAAAGACATGCATGGTAGGTTGATTGGCATCTCTGGAAAATTGTCCGTAGTGTGTGATTGCGTGAGTGAATGAAAGTGTGTGTGTGCCCTGCGATGGGTTGGCACTCCGTCCAGGGTGTATCCTGCCTTGATGCCCGATGACGCCTGAGATAGGCACAGGCTCCCCGTGACCCGAGAAGTTCGGATAGGTGGTAGAAAATGAGTGAGTGAGTGAGTGAGTGAGTGAGTGAGTGAGTGAGTGAGTAAACTTACGTACCCTTGATCCTAAAGCGAGATTTCAGAAATGTGAATTCTGAGTGAGTCATGAGCGTATACAGGCTAGTGCGAGTGCCAGGCTAGTGCGATGTGATGCTGCACATAACTCTAGTTATGTGATCACTGTGTGACTAAGTCAGGGCAACTGGTCTTGTGTCATAATTTCGAAAGGCATTTTGTCAGTTCTCCTCAGGCCTTCATCAGTTCGCTTCTGTGCCTTCTGGTTTAGCACATTACTAACAGGAGGCCACAAAGCCACCTGAAATGAAAGGGCTGCCTCTTACGGCCATATGCTTTTGCTATTACACTGTAACCTTACACCCTTTGATCGTGAGCTCAGATTATATTCCCAAAGCACTAAACTCTTGCCCCCAACCTCCAAAAAGTAGAACCCCCAACATTTCTATTTTCCATCTTTGATCTATATAATCGTGGATCAACTGACTTAGATACAGTTACTTTTTATGTATGGTGTGTATGAAGCCTATCACAGTCACTCTGATGAGGTTGGGTATGAGGAGAATTTCTAAATGGATTGGAATTTTCTCTGGCTGTCATTGCATTTGATTTATTTTTATAGACCTTCAGACAATAACCACTCTGTATACTCCCATACACTCTACCTCACCCTGCCCTGATCTGTCTTTCAGAGCTCATGCCATCCTAACATCCATGCTTTCCTCTGCACTTTTCTCAATTGCGTTTTAATAAGCTGTGAGTGTTTACATTCCAGCCCATCCATAGACTGTGCCCCCCAGCCCTCTACACTCGGCTGGCATCGACGGTGCTGTAATAGAAAAGCGCAGTCCATTGTACCCCTCATTACTGTATAATTATGTTCATTTTGCACTGTGGGGGAAAAAAATAAATAAAGATGCGCAGCAAATGGATTACATGCTTTCACCCAGGATTCAGGAGCAAACAAGAGCGAAAGAACTCTGTAATTTTTCTCTTCTTCTTTTGCTCTCACATGCTGCTCCTGTTCCAATGTTGGTGAATGGGAAAATCCATCCATCTGACAGGAGCCTGTCAACTTCCATGGCTCAGAGGCCGAAAGATCCCTTTGTCTGATTCTGAAGGGTTGTTATGTATGAAAGCGCCGACTGATTCCTCAGCCCCGGTGCCAACATGCTGATAAGCGGGATGACATCTGCAGCACATTATTCCACCGCTGTTCTTTATGCATGCTTGGGAGATAGTGGGTGGCAGAGGGGATGGGTGGGGTTATAAGGTATGGGAATGTGTTGGGAGGGAAGCAATTACCTCTGTTCAAGACAAAGTCTTCACTGATGGATTGTGCTGGTGGCAGAGAGGTTTTGGGAGAGTATTTGAAGCAATTCACTCTTTTGCACACTCTCTTTGGGGTCTTCACATTCTCCATCTCCCCAATTCACAGGCTACGTCTTCAATAGCGTAATCCACTGCTCAATGCCTCACAGCCCTCCCACGAAACTCTCTCTCTCTCTAGCTGCCAGCCCTTAGCATACACACAACACATCCTTATAATGTTACAGAAATTGAGTTCCCTCTGAGTGTCACTCATTATTCATGCTGCAGGAGAAGAAAGCTCTTCTGAGCATGAGGGACTCGGGGGGAAGAAGTAGCAGAGCTTATGGTTTCATATGATGAAATTTATGGGACCTTCAAAACCTTCTGTCCCGTCATCTCCCAGACTTACCCTTGTCTTTCCATCTTCTCTCTCACACCTCCTATCACCAGTGCTGCCCAGGAGCGGTCCCACTGAGGGGGTAGCGCCATGGCTGGGGTTGTTAATAGTGGAGTTTAGATCCATAATGGGTCCGATGATGTCAGCTGGAGAAGCGGCTTAGATCTCTCAAGGGACCAGTGGGGGAGGACAGACAAGAGAGAAGACTTTGAACTATGAAAAAGTTGTCCTCACTCCGGGAGAGGAAATAGAGAAGACAATGCCCATGGCAATATGCTTTTGTCATATAATAATACAAGCATACACATACTGTGCATGCACTTCTAGAAGAGAGAGAGAGAGAGAGAGAGAGAGAGAGAGAGAGAGAGAGAGAGAGAGAGAGAGAGAGAGAGAGAGAGAGAGGCCCACATTTGTCTGGTGCCCATGTTTAATTTAGCAATTATTTAAAAATAAATAAATAATAGAACCAAAAATGTTTCCTTTTAAAGGTTTATGTTGGGATTCATAATTGGTCTAAACATTAATAATCTGCATTAATTATATATGTGGAAGGTCCTCACATGTACATATCTCTGTGTTTGCCATTTATTGCAAAAAAAAAATATCATTTGTATTTGACATGAGTTTTCTATGCATATAAATGCCATCCAAGACATTCCTCCAACAGATATCCTTATCAATGATTCCACGCCTGTACATTTTATGGGTGGCTGGTTTTCTCTAGTTAAGTGTCAATTATAATGCCTTTGTGACATTGCAAATTAATTTCCAGCACATTCGTTTACGGAAATCAAGTGGCTGGCAATGGTTTTATCCCTTTAGCCCTTAATCCTTATTTACTCCAGCTGTTTTCATATTTTTGCTCACAAAGGCATTAACTTTCACTCATCCAATAGCACGCAAATTCGTACACTTACTTTGAGCTTTTTGAGGCTGCATTTCATGCTCTTGAGGTCTTAAGAATGAAAAGGCGATTTTGACGAGATGGGAGAGCGGATTGCGGAGCTGGTTTGATTTGATTTTCTGAGATGATACTAGAGCCAGGAAGTGCAGAGGGAGTACTGAATCAATAGGCGTGTAGTAATTAGGCCCCATTAAAAAAAAGAACTTCAGAGGGAGGAAGGTTATAAAATGTTAATGAGCCTTCAACCCCAGCTCTCCCCAGCTGTGTGTATGGATGTACAGCGTGGATGTGTGCCTAGTATCCAGTCAAAATCCAACCATTGGTAGAAAACATCCCATAACAAGCATACACAAACAGTGTTCAGTGCTGTCTGGCATACACGTATACTAATCAGCATTACCTTTCAGTAGATCCTAATATAGTTTTGGAGGTGCTATGAGTTCACGCGTGTTTGTGTTTATGTGTTGTTCCTTGCACAGTGACACACTGTTCCTGTGACGAGGCCTGTATGGTAATTTATTGGCAGTGATAGCTTCCCGCAGACAGTCTGCCTCCTTCAGGGGGAAGGCAGGGGCACTAATGGAGGTGGGCTTAGGCCTGATCAATACCAGCATGGCAAGCCGCCCAACCCCACAGCTGCTGCCAGGAGAAAAGGCTCTGGTAATGGAGTGAGGAGGAGGTAGTGTAGGGGGAGAAGGAGGAGGTGGAGTGTCAGCGCTCACCCTCACATCCCCACACATATGCCAGCCACTGTCCTACTAGACAAGCCTAATAAAGACAGGAAGCATGGAATGGAGGACAAAATAAGTTCCAGTCAAATTAGCCACCAATGGCAGAATTTCTACTTCGAACCATACGGTCCTCTGTAATAGTCCTCTCTGTCCTTTTTCTTGTTGTCTGCCAAAAGTCAGTCCAGTGATTTCATACTGGCAATTTGACAAGATGGAGAAATGACACCATGATCTTTCATTCATATCTACCTAGGACCTGTCACTTGTGGTTATGGATTCTTTTAGCTAGAGGAGAGTAATACGAGTTTCTTTGTGTAAGGGCTAGAGAGATATGGCCTCTATGTTAGTAATTTGTAGTGCAGGATGACTAGTGGTCTCTACTTTGCCCCACTGTAGACACTCAGTTCCAGTCTCTCTTGCTAGATGAATGGATTCCACACACCTCCAACAATTGAATTACTTGGAGAGCATTCTCCTCCATATCTGGTTTGGCAATACAATATAGCATCTCCTGCTGGCCCACAGCAAGGAAGAGAGAATCACATGCCACCAAGCTTGGGCTCATTTCAGATGTGACGGATGACGCTTACATTATTGTGCTTTTAGCATGAGGCATACCAACATTATCCTTACTGACAGCTGTATAAGCAATGTAGAACGGCACAGAAATATTGCTCCAGTGCTGATCTCTACTCTATCCATTATGCGATGCAACCTAATAATCCATCTCCCACCTTGAACACTAGTCTTTCTTAATGTACCGGAATCATTAAGTTACATTAATGATTTATGCATTCTATTTATCATTTGTCTCTAAGTGTAAATAGGCATGCAGTGGCTGGTTAGCTATTCAGAAGTAGATTGATGAAAATGTCAGTATTGTACGGATTCAAAATTGGACCTGAATCATCAGTAAAATATTTTGTCAAATCTGGTGTCTATATGTGAGCTTTGTCCAAATTTAGTTGGGCTTACTAACTATTTTACTGCATTTACAGTGATTGTTGGCCATATTGGCACTTCCTTTTCCCTTTCTGCTCTCAAGAATACATAAACTGCTGGACCAGGTTTCCTGAGTATGGCATCAGCCAGACAGACTGTCACCAGACATCAAAGAACGAGGGGTCACATTAAAGCACCACTCAAATTCTGTCTGCTAGAGCTGGACCTAAGGTGGAGTCTGAGAGCCTGCCCAATTTTAATTAACACCTGACTGCACTGACACCCCCTCAGCATTGTTTAGCACACAGTAAGACTGCCTATTTGGTGAATAGAAGCTTAGTCATTGTCGTCAGTAACATTTACTCACCACACTCCCTGGCAGGAATGGATGCAGTAATCTGATTACACTCTCCTGTTCCACATGTCATATCTCATTCTGCATTGAAGCTCCTCCTATCTGGACACTCCACTCATTAATAGGCGCTTCAGTGAAACAGAATGTGTTGTCCCCCTCCCCCTCGCCAAACGAGCAAGATTTAATTTTACAGGTGGTACAACAGCGTGGTCACCAAATCTTGCTTGTGAAGGGGAAGAAGAAGGAGGAGGAGGAGGAAATGGCAGACCTGATTAACATCCATGCCTTAGGCTCGCACTGAGTGTTGAGCAGGCACAGGCTTTTTATCACCCTGTAGGGGGGCAGGTTGACCTTGATTTCCTCTCTGGAGTGGCAGGCGAGAAAAGAGTGAAGATGGACGCCAGGACAGTCTAGCACACATATACCTGACCCACATATAGCTAGTCACAGGTATAAAAGAGTGCTATCAAGGGCCAAACTATATCCTGTAGGTTATTCCTAAACTCCGTTTTCCTCTATGATGTTACATTGGGTCACGATCTGTTGTCATGGATGGTGCCACGCTTGCTGCATTGTCTAGTATTTGCCTGGCTGCACATTAGTAACCAGGCACAGGAGCTGGATCAATTATTTACGAGTAAGTTCATCCCTTCTCCCTCCATTTCTCCCTCCCTCTATGGGTCTACTGGATGGAGTGAGAATAGAGAAAAGATGGGAGGGTTTGCATGCCAGCTCTAGACCCATAGCTCAGTAGGGGAGCAGGCCAAAACTACAGTACCTGCAGGCAGAAACCATGCTCATCCATGAATCTCTCACTTCTTGTATGTTCCAGCTTATAAGCTGTGTGTCTTTTATTTATTTATTTATTTTTTCCCTGGCATGTGTTCTACGACAGGGCTGTTTTTAGCACACACCTGTGTATGTAAGTCACTAGGACAAGCAGATAGAACCAAGAGGAACGGTCAAGCTGAGTGCTAGCGATTTTTAATGCGATTTTTTTTCCTCTTTCTCCTTCGGTATCGCTTTTCTCTCTGATGGTTTGCATGCGTGTATCCTGTGGCGTCTGTGACATGAGAACACCACACCTTTTTATATTTTGTGCAAAATGTCCCCCTGAGTGAGATTATCCCAAAATCTGTTTAGCCCCGGATGCCACACTGCAGGGGATCCACAACATTTCTCCACCAATGTGCCAGTGTGACCAAGGCATGTGTAGGGGGTTAATTTGCTTGCTTGAACCACACCAAATTAAAGTCCTTCCTTCATTATCTTCTCATTTTACCACTAGGCAGCCCTACACCATTTTAGCTTCTCAGGACCCAAGGTGATCAAACAACACAGCAAGTAAGCAGGAACAGTATTTCTGTCACCTCGAATCGACAGAAACATCCCCAAGACACTGACTGACAAAGCCATGACTGGGAAGAACATTTGGGGAAGAATAAATTAATCCTTGAGCCTGCCAGCATGGCATTATACCTAATTATGTAAAATAAAGAGGATTTTTTTTCCCATTTCATTCTAATCTGCCCATACAAAATGAGAACAAAAGTGATTGTGTTCTGTTTCTGAATTCCCCGTGTTCGCTATAGAATAATTACAAAGAAGATCTAGTCAATCAAAACTCTTTTTTAATATGAATTTTCTTTGACAATTTTCATCCATGACAGTACACTGTGACAGTTTGTTAATATTATGCTTGTTGTTCTTCATGAATCTTCATGTGATTCAATGAAGGGTTTTACGTTAAAGATTGGCTCTTTTAGGTTCAGCTAATATAAGCTGCAGAAACTTCCATTAGAACGTTAACGAGGCTGTTAAATAGCCACTTTACTTTTTTCTAAACATCTAACGTTTCTTTCCATTCCACGTATCAGTCATTATGACAGTTAATGAACACATGGCACACAAAAAGAGTCTGTAGACACCAGCATGTCCTGCCTCTATCAGCTAGGACAGATAAGAGCAATGCTGGAGATTGGAAAATTGCAATGGACCTGACCACAAGTGTGAAACTTGTCTGACAAAGTAGTGAACGCAGGATGTAGACATATGTAGCTAGAGGTGAAGCACATGCCATTTAGCCTCAAAGCAATTCCAAGGCATGTCGAAATGAGTGAAAGAGAAGCTAGTCACACCTTGTAAGTGACATCTGGAAACTACTCAATCTCACTTTGGGATCAAATTCAGGGGAGTTTGATTAGTTGAAGGAGAGTTTTATGGTGAGAAACTATCTGAGTGACAGCGGTGTGCTCTAACGCTCATCTGTCAGTTTGCAGTTATGCCACGGCAAATGTCTCATTTGCAGAAATGAAATTGAGCTGTGTGACATAGTCTCGTAAAGAACTGCAAATGATGTCAAACCGACGGAGGCCATGCAGACACAGGTTGCATATAAAGTAATATGAGTTAAGCAATCCTGATATTACGTAAGAGCGATGTGAAATGACTTTTAGATTCTGTGATGTCCAAAGGTGACCAAAAGAGCATGCTGTAATCTCTGTTTGAGAGGTGCTATTACTCCGGGTGTGTACTTGCTAACCTAATGACATTAGGATTACTGAGGAAAATGTTCATCATCTTAATACAATTTGTGACATATTTTCTGGGTCTGGCCCTCTGGTGACATCAGTAGCCGAGCGGACCACAACGTCTAGCACTGTAGGAGACGTTGACGGAAACAAGGTTACGTAACACAGGTACGGTGGAAGCTGAAAGGGAAGTGGAAGTAGACTATAAAGTCTCGGACTATAGAACTATGACTATGAGGGTTATGCTTTATAATGTTTAAATTAATCATCCATGCTCCTTTATCCAATTCTGGAAGGTCACAGGACTGCATACTTTTGGGTTTTTCCATTCTCTAACATTTGATTTAAGTCATTGGATAATGAGCGACTTTGTAATAGGTTGATCCAGGTGTAATGGAGCATGAGAGCAGGAACAGTCCACATGCATTCTTCATTTGACCAAGATCATTCAGCTGTGTGATAGAGAGTAGTGGAGCTTGGCACAAGTTCTCTTCTATCTCAAAAGCATGCGATTTAGCCTCTTCCTCACAAGGCTGTCTAATAGGAGCGTGAGAACGCTGGACACAAATTCATCTCAGTTTCGAACAGAGAACGTGGCCATGACAGAACTCCATCAATTTATGCTGTCAGTAAATGACAGCATGGCTATGCCCACTCTTTCACTCATTCATTTTTCTCTCTCTCTCTCTCTCTTTCCTCTTGATAACCTAGACCCTTCCTCCTCTTCCTCTGAAAACCCTCTGTCAGCCCTCAGGGGAACAGCTGAGCCCCAGTTCGAAGCTGTCTCCCATCTCTTTCTCCACACTCTCCGAAGCAGGCTTCAAAATACTATTAGCTCTCCTTCTGTTTGTCTCTCTCTTCTCCAGGGATATCAGGAGGTTTTCACAAGTTCCAGTTCCCAGAACCAATGTGGGAAGAGTTTACAGCATATAAAGTGGGGGGAGGCACAGGATGATGGGGAGTCTGGGAAAGTCTGCACTGCAGAAAGACAGGAGGCGAGGGGGCGGATTGCAGTTTGGTTGAATTCTGCCAGTGAACAGCGAGGATAGTTGCAGGGGCTGTGGGTAGTTTGCCATATTTTTTTCACTCACATCAAGCAGAGAGAGCATCTCATTACTGTGCATGTGCAAGAGAGTGTGTGTGAGAGAGAGATTCAGTGGATTCTTTAGAAAATTCTAGGGCCTCCAAGGTTCACTAAAGCGAGAAAGAGGTAAGTATGAAGCAAGCCACACAAGCAGATGTGAACCCCAGTATAATTAGACTGCATGGAGTCTTTGAGTACGACTCAAATTTTTGGCTGCACGCTCCGAAGCTCAGCACTGTCAAACCACATTTCTGTCTTAGTGTCTCAATTGATTTTGACGGCATCCCTCGGTTTCTGCGGGGAGGAAGGCAGATTGAAAACAGCACCACAGAAATTCTGCTGAGGTTTTGCAAAATAGTCAGACATCACATGCATTAAACAGAACCATGTAACCGACTACACATCTCAAACAGATAGATCTCAATTCTCATTAGATCAACACACTCAACCCCCAACTCATCTAAGCCAAGACAGCAAAATTTATTATAATCATGGCGTCTGACCTCAATGTAAAGTGCTAATTTCCAAGAGCAATATCCATCTGAAAATGGCCACATGACTAGCATACAGCCACAGCAGGCCCGCAGCCGGTGCTGTGAAGCCTCTCCCACTCTGATGAATCTGAGCTAGGAGATGATACCATCACGGCGATAATGGGCCGATGATGGCTATAATGTATCTGGCTGAGTAACATGCTCCGACAATTTGAGATCAATACGATGGTAATACAAAGACACAGTCGGGCAATTTGAAATGCACTAGTGAGAATCTCATCTCCATAATTGTGGTGTCGAAGAAAGCAATGTGCACAGTAAAATATGGGACATTACTGGCCTCTGTTACTGTATATCACTTTGACCAGGCTGAGCGGTTTCATAGCGCAGCAGCAAAGTGGTTGTCTGGTGCCATTTTTTAAGTCAGCGGAGACTCTAGTAACACTCCTTAAATTATACTATTAAACACTAATTTACATGCACTTTATTGACTATATTATCTAACTATAAACAAATGATAATTAATGGCACCAACAAGTCGATTTGCTATGTATATTAACAGCAAATAAAGTTTGCAGAGAATGCTAAAAAATCACGAAAAATCCATAGGAAACAGTTCATTAGCTAGCTAGCCTACTAATGTAATGACATAATTAATGTGAAATAGTGTAATTAAATATTAAAATTTATTCCATACATCCTTCACTGCACCATTAAACGCCCAACCGCATTACTGATTAAAAATGTTGGTGGAAAATATGAAAAGTATTTCTACCAAATAGTAATAAAAAAGTCAGGATACTGTAACCTTGTGCTAATTAATATGATGTAGTTTAAATATAATATGGTGTGATGTGGCTTGTAGTCAACCGGGTACTATAATTAGATTGGAAATAACGAATCCACTCTTCAAATTTCTCCTTTTTAGGTATACAGGTGATTTACACTCCTATTTTTTCATGACAAATTTCAAAACATGACAAAAATCATTGGTGGCATGGGGTGTAACTATCAGTGGTGGTGACACACTACGGAAGACAGGACAGAAAAAGGCAAGGGAAATGATTTTTCACTGGGCAGATGTTTTAATGATAAATAAATCTTTTTTAACAATTTATAATAATATAACACCCAGGGTCAGTTTATGGTAGTTATACGCATGTGTATATACTGTATATTGTGTGTGTGTGTGTGTGTGTGTGTGTGTGTGTGTGTGTGTGTGTGTGTGTGTGTGTGTGTGTGTGTGTGAGAGAGAGAGAGAGAGAGAGAGAGAGAGAGAGAGAGAGAGAGAGAGAGAAGAGAGAGAGAGAGACTCCTGTCAAAAAGTGTTCAAAAAGCCTTCCAAAATATTTCTTTTTTTTCCCCAAAAATCCTTGAAGAATTCATTCAACAAAAGAAAATAATTATTCTTATGACTGCATCATAAAGCTGTTACAAGCTTGCCAAACTTACAAATTCAACCAAGAAGCGTAAAGTACATCCACGAACATCCAGTGATGAAGTAAACCGATGCAGAACTGATGTGTATATGCGTGTGTTAATCCATACAGACGTACACATATAGAAGCCTTATTCTCATAGTAATCCTTTACATCATTAAATAATCAGAATTCAACCTAAGGACAAACTCTGTAATCCAAATAGCCTGCAATGCTAAGCATCTGCCAAAGCTCTGTGCTTCCAGAGTGCCAGCTTGTGTGGTTTACATAAATGTTCATTACCTATCAGTGGTGGATGACTCCATGCAGACAGCACTTTAAGGCAAAGACTATTCCTGCTGGCCTTTCTGAGCAATGATTCATCAAAGAGACACTGATTTCTGTCAGAGCTCGATATGTTTCTCCAAAGGAAAAACAGATACTCATTTAGTACATGTTTCAAGGCCATGTTTCAAGTACATGTCTAGCACGTGTCATACGTTGTCTAGCACGTCACACTGGTGAGGTCTGGTCACTAAATAGTTATTCATCCTTTTTTTATCCAAGCCACATTTTTAAGCATGAGGAATTAAGCATGATTAAATTAATTGACGCAAAATTTTACCCTTAAAAAGAAAGACGAGGCCACTGAGAACATTCATTTATTTGTTCATCTTCAGTAATTGCTTTATCCTGGTCATTATGGATCGGAATAGAGCCTGGATGTGACATAGATCTATTGCACACATACACACATTCACACCTAGGGGCAATTTAGTGTAGCCAGTCCACCTACATGCATGTTTTTGTGTGCTGGGAGAAAACCACCTGGAGGAAATCCATAAACAGGGAGAAAATACAGAGAAACTCTGCACAGACAGTAACCTGAACTTAGGATCGAACTGAGGCTCTGAGGCTACCGCTGTGTCTCTGTGCCGCTGGTGGCATAATGTGATGTTTTAAGGGCAATGAGAACAAACTCAAAAAAACTGTACCCCCGTCTGATATCAATAGTCTTAAAAAAAAATAATAAAAAATCAAAAAAGTGAGCTAAAATCTTGGCCAATGCTTTTTGTCATAGTAAGGTGCACACACACACACACACACACACACACACACACACACACACACACACACACACACACACACACACAAACAAACAAATGCATATATTCTCATACTCCTGCTGACAGAAAGGGCAGAATTTGCAAGTTGTGGCATTTAAAAACTAATAGCCAAGTAGAAACCTTAGATCATTAAACCCACGTCTCGTACTTCACTTTGTCTGCAGTCATGAGAGGTGTGGAAATCGTTGAAGTCTCTCAAAGATCCAGACTTAATGTGATTTTCTAGCCTAAAGAAATACAAAGATGGTACCAGATGTTTAGGAGGAAAACGTACAAGAAATGCTGTGGCAATACACAATGGATAAAAAAAAGTAATCAGATATAAAGAGCTGAGTGTTGTGTGCCATAAAAAATGTATGCAAACCATGCAGCATGCATATAGACTTAGTCTCAAAACAAAGAAATTATAGTAGATATTCAGGTACTCTACGAGGACGTTGTAGCGTCTCGTTTCCTAATTTACTTCCTCATTTGTTACAGTCCCTCCTTACAGACAACACACGGCTCGAATGCTTCAATGGTAATGCAGGAGGTTGTTCTTTCCGAGTTGATAAGCAACGTGATTACTATGGAATTCTATTAGGAGCAACAGAGAAATCATTTGCACAGAGCTTCTCCTAAGATATTTGATTGACAGGTTCTGGAATGTGAGGATTGTAATAATATAAAAAAAAATAAAGTTCTGACATCACTTTCTCAATGTTGGCATTAGCAAGTTATGAAATGAAAGATGACCAGTGATTTTGTTTATGTCTGTGTGCATCAAAGAACGATTTCAGCAACCGCAGTAAAGGACAAAGCGACAGTGGAACAAGCAACATACAGTATAAAATATTCCTTCTGAAAGCTTTTAATGAAGTAGCAGAAATTGCCTCAGGTTCATCTGTGTAGCTAATACAGATAGGTTGAATTACTAATCAGCTAATAAGTAGCATGGAAATCAAAGAAAGGTTTGAAACTGTAGTGACATGAATAAATAATATAGTGGTAAACTACAAAAGTAGCTTGTTACATGAGAGAGAAATTACACGTCCCTTATAACTTATTGGTGTGAAATTAGGATTAAGGGGAAATGTGTTCATTGTGCTAACATGACACAAATCTCACACTACGGTATGAAATGCTTAAACATGAGCGATAACAAATCAGCATGATTTATTTATATAATGCTAACTGACATTACCTCGGACTTGTTTATTACTAGTATAATCGTGTATAAACTTTAGTTGGATGAAATTGCTTTTTGCCTATGTAAAATAGATCAATATTGAAGAAGTTATGAATGAATAGTGTGCCAGTTCCTTGAAAGTTGTGCACAGAAGCACAGAGGCAAGTAATGCTACCTCTTCATAGTTATTTCTGGTTTATCATCTTTAATTGCTGTGCTGTATGGAAATTGGTGGAACAGCTCTACAGAATACTTATCTATACAGGATATTTTAAGGGTCCAGCATCTCTCTCTCTCTCTCTCTCTCTCTCTCTCTCTCTCTCTCTCTCTCTCTCTCTCTCTCTCTCTCTCTCTCTCTCTCTCTCGATAAAGCAGTTATTCTTCAGATTCCCCTTAAGCCTGCCCAGAGCAGGAAGTCACAGGATCCATCAGGCAAACTTTAATTACTGTTGCCGTGCCACCCAGTTCCCATTAGAATACCGGCAAAATAATTACCACTTCCATCACAGTCACCACAAGTCCTTCCAGCCCATCACATTAAAGACATACCTGCCACTCCACTAGCCTAATAAGCCAACCAATCGCCAGCCTTCTCTCTAGCCAAGGGGCTGATGGGTAGGGGGATGGGGAGCAGTACCAGAGTTGCTCTAGAATTCCTAGGACACAAAGCTAATTGAATTTGTCTGATCATCTTTGTGATCACAATTGTGCATATGTATCCCTGATCTATTATTATTATTATTATTATTATTATTATTATTATTATTATTATTATTATTATTATTATTATTAGTTTTCATGTCTGCACATCCCTTTTGTTTTCTAAGTAGCTGCAATCATACTGGGGCACTTCTTCCATGTAGCAATTGCTATTTAATAACCCCATGATGGATGGCATGAATTAGCACGGATTCCTGCCCTTCCGCTTAGAATGGACATAAGGCATGAGAATGGGAATGAGGACGCAATCAGAGATATTCTCTTTCTCAGAAATGCCTCCCTGCTTACCAGCGTGTACCAGAAAGAGCTCATCTCCACTGTTCAGCAGCTCAGCTGTAGTGGCTCAGGACGAGAACCCGGAATCTCGAGAGAGTCCATCCTTTATGTGAGCAACAGTCGACCACTTGTTCCTGCCATAATCCAGCTTTGGCTGAGCCAATTTTACTCTTATTGTTTTTCAGCCCCCTCAGCCCAGTGCCTGTCAAGTTTATTGGGTCTCATCGATTGAATCCTGCAGATTACAGGGAGACACAATTCCACAGCACACTTGAGAGGGATTACAGGGCGAGGAGCATGTGGTTGGGGATTCTGCCGGCTACTTGGATTCAGTGGGATTTGCTAATCCCTTTAAATCGTCTCTGTTAATCCCGTGCCCATTCTCTTCCAATCACTACCAAACACCCTCTCCTCGTACCCCCCCCCCCCACTTCTGTTAGTGCACACATAAACACAAACATTTGTTTCACTATCCTTGCGAGGACCTTCCATTGACATAATCATTAATACATCTAATAAATTCCATGCCTTCACCGAAATCTCACTAAAACCTTAGCCCCAGTAACTACAAGAAATATTTTGGCTCTTTTAGATTTTTCAAAATAAAAGCTGCATTTGAAATAATTGCCCCCGTGTTTGGTCTCTACCAACATAGAAAAACACCCCATACACAAACACACACACACACACACACACACACACACACACACACACACACACACACACACACACACAAACACATAACTTCCCAGTGGTTGTCTAAGTGCAGCATTATTCGCTTCCCTAATTACCTCGTTTTGGCGTCTTCCATTAGCGATACTGTGGGGAACCGCTGGGGAACCTCACAGGCAAATGTTGACAGCAAGGAAGCAGATCAGAATGCACTTGGGCCCATCAATGCATGCGCGCTGTGAAACCAGCAAAAAAAAAACACCACACAGAGGAAAGCACAAAGTGGAAGTGTCAGACTCATTTTGCTGTTTTATATGCAGCAGCACTGTAACAGTTCTCCCTGGTCCTCAACTGATGCATTTCTTACATCTCTATTAGATCTAAATCAGCTGTAGTGCTTTATGCCATTATATTCAATAAAGTAGCATTAGATTGCATCTCAAGTTTCGGACAGACGTACTCAGCAATATAACAGAAACGCTATAGACCGTAGCAGAGAAGAGATTTTTTTTTTAATTCCAGTATGGAGGCTGGCACAAATCCGAGCAAGCAATAATTTTTCAGCATTTTGGTAATACGATGGAAGTGCCACATAATCACATCATTAAATCTTATAATTTAAAAAAAATAATAATTAAACAAAGAACAAAGGCCTGTATCTTCTGTAACCTTTCATAAAGGTGAAGTCTCCTGTTGATGTCTAGTTAACACTTATACAGGTGTTCTCATGATGGACCGTTATTTACTCTACAGTTTCTCATAAAAATTACAAGCTGCATTTATTTTATTTCTTTTTTTAAAATCTTTTTTATCTTCAATAGAAAGAGCTGTTGAGGGTTGCTGTAATGTAGGCGATAAATCGTGTTCCATGACATTAAGTATAGCTATTAACATGTAAAACGCATGTTGAAAATAGAAACGTTTTATTTAAATGCAAAATTTTAAATTGTTGAAAAATTGCTTCAGAATGATTTCTTTTAATCTAACAGCGCAACTCGTCATGTTTTATTCCTTACTTAAAATACTGCACGCTCTAGAATCTAAGATGCATTTGTGTGCTTTTCGTCTAAATCTCTGGCTCAACCTTGCCTGAGTATTATTTATTACAAAGTAAATGTGAGTTGTGATAACACCCACTCCTATTCATCATGCAGTGCCAATTCCCTTATTAAGCATACTGCATGCGAATATCAGGAGTGGGAGTGTGGAGCCCATGACATGCCACGATGTAAGAGAAAGAGCAGCAAAGGACCACCAGTGTGTGACAGCCGAGATGATGAATCCTGTTTAGTGCCCCACCATCTTTCCCTGACCCTATGATGGCTGTTTGAATATGCTCACAGACACCTGATGGAAAGGTTGCTGTATCCTACATGATCAATCCTTGTGTGTGCCAAAACAGATGCGTGTGTGTGTGTGTGTGTGTGTGTGGGGTGTGGGGTAATATTTACAGCCCCCGAAGTGTGGAGAGGAGGGAAGGCACGTTCCTCATCAGCCGAGCTCGACATAATGCTCCCTGAGATGGATAGCCTTATCTTCATTCTCCACCCAAAAGGAAAGGTCACCACGGAGCAGTAAGCCTCATTTATGAGCCGATATATAAAAAGAAATTCACTACTGATTTTACAGGCTTGGTTCACAAACAAGTTTGCCATCTACATACTGTATATTGTGCTTGATAGACAGAATTAAGTCAGAGATCAAGATCACAAGTGCACAGACTGGCAGGGCTCCTGAATAACATATTCTGAAACATATACTATATTGCACATTCTGTAGGTACACCTGCACCCAGTTTACAGAAAAAAATCTCCAAAAATGAAGCATTAATACATTCTTAGGGAAACAGCAGATTGTTAAAGGTGCTAACAAAGGCTATGATTGACATAGAAACAAGGTGGCCTGGTAATAAGATCTTTTGGCCTATTCAGGACAGTTGAATGGAGCACCTCCTTGCTCATTATGTTACTGATAAACTGTGTACATGGCCACGGATCATTAGTCCAGCAGGGCTGCCTTGCTTACTGTGGCAGGGGAGAGTAAGTGTCAACTGTGAGCATCTCCACACGCACAGCCTCACATCAAATGCAACCGCAGACAATATTTGTTGTCAGAGCCTAGAGGAAAGGTGCTGATCTGGGATCAGTTTTTGCCAGATTGGATCCTGAGGAACACTGTAATGAATAATGATTATTAAAGTAAATGTTTACCTTAAGTAAACTTGCTTGATGTTGATGACTGTAGACCCATGTTGTGCTATATATCTGTGACTCTTAATGAGAAAAATCATCAACAGATGGCACATGTACAACCTCAGAAGTGGGATTCCTCAAGAGTTGTTTGGATGATTAGCGATTTCCCAGAGGCACAAAGCAAAGAACTATTTCGGGTGCTGGATAGGGTGCTTTGAAGAAAAATACAGCGACTGATAAGCAGAAAGTCCAAGTTAGTATTGGAGTAGCGGACGGCCTTAAATAGCTCCTTTTGACTCTATAAACCCTGTAGCCATGCTCATAAGCTACTCCAACATAGCACAAATCTCCATCCGCTGTACTTCTTTTTGCATTTCTCGGTTCCTTAAGGAAATTTTTGACCTCTGTTCAATGAGGCAATCAATAGTGTTGCTGTAGCAAAGACAAACAAGTGGCTTTAGCTTTAAACAACTGCCGCTGGTCTTTTGAAATATGAACACACAGCTCTCTTCCCGGGACTAGAAGCATTCTTACTCTGGTAAAAACAGTAGATCTGCCAAACTGATTCACTCTTCAGGCTCCTGGCAGTAATATGCAAAGGTTTCACAAGACCTTGATTTACTGGATTTAACCCTGAGGACACTGGAACAAGGCTATTTCTATTCATAATGCAATTCCATTATAATTTGGCGTCTGGTATTGCAGTGTGTATGCAATGTGTTGTTTCTTTAAGATATTGTAATTTGTTATGTAGAGGCTAACATAGTTTCCCTGCTTTATTCATTAGTAGCAGATAAATAATAAATAAGTTTCATATAAAATATAAAAATGGGGGGCACAGTGGCTTAGTGGTTAGCATGTTTGCCTCACACCTCCAGGGTTGGGGGATTGATTCCTGCCTCCGCCTTGTGTTTGTGGAGTTTGCATGTTCTCCCCGTGTCTCTGGCGTTCCTCCGGGTACTCCGGTTTCCTCCCCAAGTCCAAGACATGAATGGTAGGTTGATTGGCATCTCTGGAAAATTGTCCGTAGTGTGTGTGTGTGTGTGAGTGAATGAGAGTGTGCGTGTGCCCTGAGATGGGTTGGCATTCCGTCAAGGGTGTATCCTGCCTTGATGCCCGATGACACCTGAGATAGGCACAGGCTCCCCGTGACCCGAGAAGTTCGGATAACGCGGGAGAAAATGAATGAATGAATAGAACAGATTACTTGTGGTGTTGAAATATTGTTCAAACCAAATTTTGGTCTAATATCTCAAGTTGATTTTGTTATCCAGAATGACACATCAGGGTTTAGCAATGCTACAGGGAACAATAAAATTACTCTGAAACATCCAAAAATTTTATGTCATATTAAAAAACACAATAAATTGTTCTAAATTGCACTAAATTCAGTGTCATTTCAGGAAAGTAAGTATGGCATACACCTGAACATAAGAATCCCTTACTTTCTAAACACTGAGCTGTTAGAAATTTACTATAGCTAAATACTATAACAAGGTGCCTGTTGATAGGGCAATGGCATGAAAATCTGTGTAAAAAGTATCATTCCTACACTTCTGCAAACAACACCCTGCTATGTAGAAAGATACCATGAAAAGCTTAAAGGCAGGGTCTCCGATTTTTGAAAGCCAATGTTGACATATAAAATCACCAAAACAAACACGCCCCTAACACAAATGGGTCCCACCCCTGTATCGATAGCTCCGCCCACACATACATACGTAACCCAGGTGACTAACAGAAAGAAATGTGTCTTTATCATAGCTGAAGGGAAGAACAATACGATTGCAGATAAACAAACAAGCAAAAATGACACACAAGCATAATCATGTAAAGGACAAAGGCATATATTAGTTCTGTGTAACAAAGCAAAACCAACGTTACTCACCTATCGAGAAGGAAAAAAGCGCCTCGGCGTCTTAAGTAAAGTCGAGTTTCCCGAGTCAATAACTCCTGAGCTAAACGCTGTTACTACACAAAACACGGTTGTAGCTGCCTCTCTACATTACTACGATAGAAAAGAGGTGTTATTTGTGTAGTAACAGCATTTAGCTCTGGAGTTATTGACTCGGGAAACTCCAATCTGTGAATATGTGGCCAACTTCCTGCTCCTTCAGTTCTCTCCAGCGCTGGAAAGCTGATCCTATATTAACACGTCCTACTTCTTGCCTTATCGTAAGTCTTTCTTCACTTTCTTTCTTTGTTTTCATCCTCCATGTCAATGTTAAAACCACTTTCTGCTAATGTCACACATGAGCACTGAACACTCTCTCCGCCGCATATTGGCAAGCCCCACCCCTTTCTGCTCATTGGCTACACGTTTGTTTTGTTTTTTGTTTTGATTTTTGTTTATTATCGGCCCGACTCAGTATTCTGAAGCATTTCTCAAAAATCGGAGACCCTGCCTTCAAAATGAAATTCATGTCACAGTAAAGAATGCTAGCTAGCATCGAACATTGGATCAGGAAAAATAGTGTTTCTGTATAACGAACTAACCAAAAAGTAAAACAAATCTTTATCATTCCTTTGGCACTTTGTTTTCTGTAAGCAGTTTGTAATATCTGAAATACAGTGAATGAATTATAGTTCTCATCTGTTTGGTGTGATATTGCACTTTCAGCAGCTGAAGCTGAACTGAGAACAGCTGCCTGACAGGTCACGTGTTAGCGATGACTAAGCATTTGACAAAATAATCAGATGCAAATGTTTGGCGTCTCTACCTGAATTGTAGATGTTTTTATTTCCTTTTGAATGAAGTGCATTTTTAAGGGATACAGTGAGGCATCTGTGATCAGACCAAACAGGAAAGAAAAGTACAGGTTATTATGTAAATGGAAATGACCATAGAGATTAAAATCTGAGCGGTAATTTCATGGATAAGGAATATAAATTGAAGTAAATGTTTAAGAATATTTCAGTCAGATCGCTAAAATAGAGTACTCACTGATATTTTATGGAAAGAATAAACAGTACCAAGTGTAAAGTCTCATTTTGTGAATCATAAAACAACAAAGACGCACAAATTGGCATTAATCGGATTAAAGTTTATTGTAGCATTGAGTTCTTGCTATAGTTAAAAGTTTCACTGAAGAAGAATAAGACAAAGAAGGAGGAGAAGCAGGAGCTTTAAAGTTGTTGCATAGACTTTACACTTCACTGAACTTCTTTTCTTTAGCACACAACTGTTTGGATGCTGGTGTCAGATCACAGGGTCAGCCATGATACCGAGCCCCAGAGGGTTAACGGACTTGCTTAAGGGCCCATCAGAGGCATGTTGGTGGTGCAGGAGCTTCAACCTACTTCACCGTGTGAACTTTGTGACAGATCGTCAAAGTGCGAGCTCAGATGTGAGCACAGATATGACATTATACAGCTCTGTGACCTTAAACACAGCTCTTTGACCTAAAAAATAGAACGTGACAGGTATGTCAGCTTGCAACTTTGAAGCACTGAGCCCAGGTTTCCCTTACTGCTGTAGAGATGAACCTAAATTCTCTTCCAACAAACACACACACACACTTCTCAACAGCTACTGCTTTCCATCCTGTTTTTTCATATGTCCATGCCAGCCCTGATGAAGCTCTCCGTAAAAAGCTAATTGCTGCAAATTACCAATGCCACAAAGTGCTCTTCATTTAAATCTGGAGCGGGGGGGCAGAGTGACTACATCAGACACACAGACTCCAGAATCAGCTGTGAAGTGCTACACCACTGCAAGCTCAAGCAGAGGATAGGAATAGGGCTGAACATCGTTATTAGTCAGCTATTTCCATCACTTCTTTTATATCTTTCCCTTTCACGCATGTTCACGCTTTTTTACGTTTTTCTTCTCTGAAGATTTCGGCCTCTCCCAGACAACGCCGTCTTTGTCTTCAGGAGCAAAGAGGTGAAAAGGCATTAGGAAAGAGGCTAAATGCAGCGATTACCCACATAAATAATTCACACTGGATTATCAAAATGCATTTCAGTTCAGTGCCGACTTGAAGAATAAATAAAGGTCAGGTAATCACATATTAGAGTGCAATCGCACAGATCCAGCGTGGTGTCTGGAGAGCGGCGGAGAGCAGCTGCAGGTCCCCCCCTACCATCACACACACACACACACACACACACACACACACAGACACACACACATATACCCTGTTCCTCACGCTCCCAGTCACTCATTATAATCCTGTCACCTCATCATCTCTCATCAGGCACCGAACCACTGCAAACACTGTGTGTGGAAATCAGGCAGGCCACTTTATTATCTGTGCAATATTAGTGGCACAGCTCATACAGGCACACACACACACACACACACACACACACACACACACACACAGAGCGTATATCACACACATGAGCACGCACACATAAATTTCATCAATCATTTCTCTGTCACACAGCAATCATCTGAGCTATTCCCTGATGTTCATTTGAATAGATTTCGAACAAATTAAGTAACAAGGAAGCAGATCAGGAATCCTAATGGTATCTGAGGTGCCAAGCTTCCAAAAACAGACGGTGGCAGAGGGGGGCGTGTATGTGTGTATGTGGGGTATGGGGGTAACTAAATGAACAAAGCTATGCTGAGGATAAGCTGACTGCTGATCGACAAGACATGTAGCGAGTGATCAGGGCACATGGCAGCCAATCCCAAAGAGACAGTTGTGATTTTTTTTTCTGGTTTTCTCTTACTTATCTTCTTCTCTCTCCTGCTTCCTCGTTCTTTTTCCTGGGAATCTGTTTATCCAGGCAGAGTGGCTTTGAACCCTAGAGTCTTTGTAGTTCTGAGGCTTGCGGTGCACAGTGGCACCTGCTAATGTCAATGCTAATGACACAAGCCCTGTTCCCCTCCCTATTGACATACTTAAAAAGAAGAGCACAAAAAGCACAAGATTTTTATTTTTGAGTAGGATCCCGGAATTTATTTATGAATGCATCCAGAACACCGAGAGGGAAAACAAAGTGGAAGAGGAGGGGAGGTAACGATAGTACCGGAAGAGCTGCAAAAGTCTACGGCTGGTATGAAGAGTTATTTCGCGTGACAGTATGAAATTAGCATAGGCACAGGGAGACGCTAGCACCTCAGGAAACAAACAGAAATCCCCTATTTCTTGAACATGGCTACAACAAGAGCAAAACAGTGAAATGAAGAAATAAGCCTGGAATTTGCTTCTTTGCTGGCTGCGGCCCAGGCGACCCAGTGCAAAGCAACCCTGCTGGGCATGTGGCTCAGTGGCCCACGGCGGTGCTAAGCACTTTTGTAGTGAACGAAAAATGGAGGTATATCAGTGTCAAACGAAACAAGGCAAAGCAGGTCAGGCAATATCTTGTACGAAAAGAACGGCTCCACCTCTGTCAAATTTTTCATTCAGAAACACGTGGCTGTGAGTCAGAGCCTAACAAGTCTTCCTGCTTCTCAATCTCACCTCGGCTTTTTTTTTCTCAAACACAAGATCCCTGATGCCTGTACCGCTCTCTTGTTTGCTTTCTGCTGCTCCGATTTAGCAGCTGACGCTAACTGGCTCTTATTTAGCAATTAGTGCCGGCTTCCACAATGAGACTAACCGCAGGTCTCTCGCCCTAAAAATATAAACACATCAAAAGCGATTCAATTAACATGCCCACAAAACACAAATGGGAGATCATCACATTACGCAAATTAGAATGCTATGAAGAAGCATAACAACATGTTGGAACATGTTAATTAGAAACTTTCAAGCATTACAGATCTGCAGGGAGATGGGATTGACCTGAAATAAACAGTCGGCAGAGCATTACACACTGTGATTAGATAGCAGCTCTTATGTGAACAGCAATAACTCCACTCTGAGATTACAACACATTTTCCCATTTATGAGTGAGAGCCAGATTATTAATGGCAGTTAGCGACATGTAATGGCTTTTGGCTGAGATCGGTGGATTTCAGATAGGTTGGCCCAATAAACATGAATCCCCTGTAAGCATACTGTATGAAGCACTTCTAAAAAAGTTCCACGTTCATAATATAACAAAATAAAGGTAGAACCTCTTACACTTGTTCATTTTCTCACCTTTGACATGTCTAGTGGTAATAAAATCAAATGAGCTGCTCTGAAAAAGAAAAAAAAACGTTCCTATCAAGCAAGTAAATGAGTGTGTAGAAATATTCATTTTACATTCTCATGAATAATGCAGCAGCAATGTTCCTGAAAAATAGCACAAATGTGTAAGTGTCAAGGCAGATGAAATGAAGAGGAACTCTGATGAACAAAGCCAGTGCTTTGTCTGCTTCATTTGTGCCGGTACGGATGTGTTGAACCGCGCCGATGGGTCTTGGCTGGACGGCGCTGTTTATCGATGGGAACAGTGTGTGGTCGATGCTGGGTGCAGTGATCCAACTGCGTTCGAAGTGCATCTTCACTGACTCGTATAACATGCAGATAGTAGGTGGCAGGTGGGTCATGGAGGTGATTAAACTGTGTAACACTGAGTCAGAAGTACTGGTCATCTTTATGAACTGACTTTTTTTTTTTTTAACGGGGAATTAGACCAAAAGCTAATGCTGATTTAGCAGGTAAAGACTAGTAGCAGGTGGGAAGCCATACTACTCCCTAACAGATAGCTAGCTAGATTTTAATAGATAGATAGATAGATAGATAGATAGATAGATAGATAGATAGATAGATAGATAGATAGATAGATAGATAGATAGATAGATAGATAGACAGACAGACTGACAGATAGATAGACAGATGGTGACGTGTCCCTTTAAAACTAACCTATAGGCATACGTAACTATAATGTGTTCTTGGCTTAGAGATGAAAATAGCTCCTTTTAGTACGATCAAAATACTACCTGACACAACACATCTTCTGAGGTTGTATGGAGTTTGTACATATAGACGGGAACTGCATGCCCAAATTAGACTTGACTGGATGGTGAGCTGACAGCGGTTTTGTCTGTGATCAGTGAGTGAGTTCAGATGCGCTAGAGAGAACTTACCTATGGGCTGACAGGGGGATGTTATTGAGGGACCGCTCCTTTGATCTGAGCTGCTATCAAATGCCTCGCCACTGTTTCCTGGGGTCGATACCTGACAGCTCACAACACTACGTGCAGTTGCCATGGCTTCCCTCCTGACTGCCCAGTGCCTGAGCTCCTGACCCCTGGTGCCTTCAGAGCAGGTCCCTAAGGTGAATGCTGGAGTAAAACTGCCTGTCAAAGTAAAGCCAAGTGCTTCTATACCCAGCACTATGGAATAAAAAAAAGGAAACCCAGCACATGGTCTGTAAAGGTTTTTTGCACAACTGGTTCGGACGTTGGTCAGGACAGTGTGTTCTACAGGCATCAATTCTTGGATGAACCAAAACTTTGATGTACTGCTGATGTGCTTTTAATGATTAATGGCTCTTTGACTGACTTGTAGGGGAGATCAAAACAGAGCAGGTGCTAAAAATAATCATCCCCTCCACAATATAGGCCATGTTAACATTTTAACCTTTTTGTGAAAGGCTCGGGAGAAGTGGACAAATTCTCAGCCTTACAATCTTGCTTTTTCTTGTTCACCATCTGTTTTTATTATCCCTTCTTTCCCATTCTTACTTAATTCGATTTAAATGGATACCTTCCTTGCCCCATGTGTGTACTTCCCTTTTTTCTTTGTTGTTTATTCTTTCACTTGGCAAAGAAAGCACCAGCACAGCACTAACGCTGACCCCGCTGAGAATGCACTTTCCAGCCATCTCTCTGTCTCTCTCTTTCTCTCCCTTTCTCCTACACTCTCGGTCTATCCTAAATCCACACTGCCTTTTGCTATCAGGGCTGAGGGCTGCAGGCTGTGACCTCTCTGATCAGCCTTGGGGAAAAAAAGAAAAAAGAATGGACCCCCAAATCCCTCTGGCTGAGAATCAGTCAGTGCATCTGTAATGCTCAGATGAACTCCTTCTATGTATGATTTGTGGCCCGGTTTCCATCAGTAAATATAGGCCTTATCGACCCGAGCACAAACCAAGTGCCGGGCTATTTGCTCAAAGGCCAATCCTGCCCCCTGCTACCCACCCATGAACGGGTTTGTGTTGTCTGATAAAGGACACAGGATAACTGAACACATGGCATTATGTGACCAATCCCCCATCCCTCCAACCCACTTTTGTTCCACTGCTGTTGGACTCTGAGAACAAAACCCAGCCAAAACATAGCTCCTAAAGGGAAAGCAGGAATTAAGGAGCAGGCTGATTAGACACAGGGCTCTTGGGTTTGGGAGCCGAAGTAACACGAATGATAAATCGTGTTCAAGACGATGCTGAGCCTAGCACTGTGCCCTGTCTCCTGCAGTGAGGCTTAAAATGAACTCGTGATCATTCCTAAAAGCTGTAGGAGGAAGCCCTAGAGCAGCGCAAGACACACCAGATATGATCCTTCTGCTACATACATCAGCATCAAGCAAACACTCCAGCTGCTGAATCAAATCACATGGCTCTTTCTAATGAAAGATAAGCCTGTTGGAGAAACATGCCATGCTTTCCCCGGGCAATGGAACCTCCTAGTAGAAGATAAAGCTTCACCAACCAACCAACCAACCACACACAAACACACACATATACCCG
This sequence comes from Tachysurus fulvidraco, assembly GCF_022655615.1. NCBI lineage: Eukaryota > Metazoa > Chordata > Actinopteri > Siluriformes > Bagridae > Tachysurus > Tachysurus fulvidraco. The sequence continues at coordinate 25,097,538 of NC_062523.1, read as the reverse complement.
CACACACACACATCCCTTTCCAGTGGTTGGCTATGTGCAACATTTTTCTCTTCTCTAATTACCTAAAAACATTTTTGTTTCGCTGTCATTAAAAAGTATTTTCACTTCCTTATTATTAATTGTCACTATAGATACTTGCTACCTTTATTTAAATATATCTCTAATATAATATTTTTTCTTTACCTTAAGGTGAAGTTGTTATTTTGTTATTAAGACATCTTTTAAAGTTGTTGTTTTTTGTTTTTTTTTAAAGTGAAACTTGGTCATTTATAAAATGTCCCCACAGTGTCAACCGCTTTACAATTTCCTGTCACTGAGGGAACATTTAACAGGGAAATACACACACACAAGCAGCAGCGGCAAACAACTCCTCACAAAACTAATTTAATCACTGACGCAAAGCTCCTTTCCCAGCGTGGGTTCTCCGTCCAATTATGAATTCATTTATTTCCGATTTATTTTATGTCAAACATGCGCCGCACCTCAGAATCTAATGGCGTACGTTTATGTCATGTGGCAAGGCTCGTGCTGGGTGATTGAGCGGAAGCGAGGTGTGTTGGGATAGTGCTATCTCTCTCTTATGGAAGTTTGGAGAAGCAGGGTGAACTAGCACTGCGAGCTAATCCTGGACAAATCACTAGGAAAGAGGCCTAAAACTGAAAAAGTAAGAGAGAGAGCAAGAGCATGAGCAAGAGAGAGAGAGTCAAGGAAAAATGGTTTTGCTGCAATGTGATTTCACAGGCTGAAAATGGGGCGTATAACCAAGACTAATAAGCGCTTGGTTAATGTTTTGTATAATCTTCCCAAATTAATATGTTAGACACAATTGCCTCGTAATTAATTCCTGTGAGTATACCCAATGAGGAGATTTATTTGGAACTGTCAATCACACCATAAAATCCGTCCCACCAAAGGGATTACACACCAGACCGGCATAATTCCAATTATATGGTAATGTGGAATTACACGGTTCTATTGACCGTATATACTATGTATGTATAAACAGCCATTACCTGGGCAGTAAAAAAGCCTTGCTGACAAGGGCTGATCATCAAAAGGAAGGTCATTCTAATGGATGAACAGTCTGGCCATAGCCTTTACTTTTTATGGCTTCATAAAGAATGTGTCTCAGTGGGGCTATCAGAGCCAGGTATGTCCCTCTCGATTGCATCCTGCTATCTTGTAGCCACCCTGCTCTTCTTTTTTAGCTGCTGTGTAGGAATATATGCATTCATGTCTGAACCGGCACGATGGAGTTGCAGTCTTGTGTCCTGGGAGTCAGGAGTCAAGGTTAGCAGAGGAGAGAAGCAGCCCGGCTCAGAGGGAGCCAGGCTTTGATCACGGGGAGATTTAAGTTGAAGTGACAGTTCAGCTTTGCTCTGGACCCAATTCAAACCAGCATGCCATCTCCAGTATTCAACGTTGGTCGTGTGTGTGTGTGTGTGTGTGTGTGTGTGTGTGTGTGTGTGTGTGTGTGTGTGTGTGTGTGTGTGTGTGTGTGTGTGCATGCAAGACAAAGCAGCTGTCATACAATATATATTTGTAAGTGTGTACTATTTAATGTGTCAATAAATTGTAGCAAAACATAACCTCTAAGTTAACACCCTACAATTTACTTTCACTTGTAATATATATTTTTTTTCCATTTGTAAACACATTTATAGAACAACCCGATGCACAAAACATACATATTTATGCATTTATACATGTCTGGTTTGTAAGCCTAAACCAAGTGTAGCCTCAGATTGTTGTTCTTGGTTGTCAAGATTTGATCCCAATGTGGTCTTCCCCTGTTGTATGCTATCCCCTTATAGGTTAGACATGTTGTGCATTCGAAGAAGCTTTTCTGCTCACTATGACAATAGAAAGACTGGTTATGTGACTTACCATAGTCTTCAGATCAACTCGAACCAGTCTGGTCATTCTCCTATGACCTCCTGGTCATGACCTCCCTCATCCTCAAGCCCTTTCCACCTGCGGAATTGCAAGGTCTCGTTCCTTCGTTTGTTTGTTTTTCTGTGTAAACTCTACACAGTACTACTGTGTGTGAAAATCTCAAACCGACCTCTCCTCTTTGGCACCAGCAAGCATGTCAAGTCACCGAGATCCCGTTTGATTAGAAAACTACATGAAGTGCAGGTGTTCCTATTAAAGTGGTTGGAGAACATTTCGTTTTATACACACAAATACAGACAGCATACTGCATATGTATATATGTATGAACCTCATCCCTCTATAACACAAGCACACAAAAAGAAGCGTGTGAGTCATCTAATAAATATCCAAGTGTTTTCTCAAGCCCACTGCTGGGGTTTAAGATTCACACCAGGACTGAAGGAGAAACAATGCAGGATTAATTAATGATAAATTAATGCTCACTGCTTCCTGGGCCACTAGCCATCCATTTTAATTCTATGTAAATATCAGCATTAACTGCTGTTATTATTACTCTACAGCCAAAGGGGATGTGCTCCTCGCTGTTCATATGATAGTGTTACTTCAGGCTTGTGTGCTTACCTTATATTAAAATCTGTACACACAATTAGTGGGAGAATATCCTTAACCTCATATACCTCCCATAGCAGGAGGATATATTGCTTCGGCTCTATTATTAATAATATCTCTGGTGGAAGGGGGCTGGGCTGTAATATCAGTGTTATGTGAGAAAGGCTTTAGGCTTTGGGGGATGTGCATTATGTTGCTGTGTGTGTGTGTGTGTGTGTGTGTGTGTGTGTGTGTGTGTGTGTGTGTGTGTGTGTGTGTGTGTGTGTGTGTGTGTGTGTATGTGTATGTGTATGTGTATAGAAGGTGGGTATCAACCCTCATATCTTGAAGCATGGTGCTAACCTCATTGGTAATGCCAGCCCCCCGTGAAGAGGTAGTAAAAAGGGTGTTTTGAAATCCAGTGCTATTACAACCACTTTGAAGTGCCAAAGAACCTCAACACACACACACACACACACATGTACACACACACATACACACATATGTGTTTCAAAACAGGACTTTCCCCCACCTTGCTCCATGATAGTAGGGACACTAGTGAGACATGGGTAGATCTGGGGGTCTTATGAAATGCCACCAGCACTGCCCTCAGACCTCTTTTTAAATATTTACTCTCTGCTCAGTCGTGTGGCAATAACATGAGGAGAGTAGTGCGGAGGCAATTTCTATCACCTACTCTGGGGTAGAAAACCACATATGTAGTATTCATTTAATCTGAATGAACAAAATTTTATATCTTGGATAGGAATAAGATAGCAAGATCTACTAGTATTGTCCTTGTGCAGACATTTGGCAGGTCCCCATGTGGTTTATACAAAAAAATGTAAAAGCTTTCCTTTAGGTTATAGTTGGAAAAGCTAGAGTTACATTGGGAGAGACAAGAGAGACAGAGAGAAACATTTAAACACGTCTAACAGCATGTCTAGAAATCCCACTACAATGTAAATTCATTCAGGGATATATGCAGAGTGTAGCAGAGTGGAAAAGTAGCAATACTTATAATAATGAAAGCAATACACTGGCATGATCCCAGAAATATGAAGCAACAGGGAAAGAAAAACAACAATAAGGAAAGAGAAGAGAATAAGGAGCAAGCGTATGAATGCGGGACAGATTAAAGCGAAAACAGAGGAGTGCAATAACCAACACTCTGAGATAGGAGTGATAAAGAGCACGTTTTGCGACGAGTTCTAGATGTGTCAAATGGATGGATGTGATGCTGAGGCTGTGCGGCCCACTCACCTCTCCCCCATAATGCCTTGAGCACGGAGTGAACCGGCACAGTGTTAGTGCCTGGTCTGTGGACCAGGCTCTCTGAGAATGCTAATAAGATTACAGCTTTGCTGAAAAACCTGTTCCCCACTCCAAACAGGCTTACACCACTTCTCTCGCCTGCTTCACACACGCTCACATAACTCCTAGCATGTAGTGTCTGAATGGGAAATGTCTGGACAACCTGGGAACAGCAGTGTCATCCTGTTTACTCGTAAGACATGGGGAAGAAAAGCAATAGTTTTTGAATTACGGAGAAGAAACACTCAACTCTTCGACCCCACAGACGAGACGGCGAGTGTGATAAAGAATGAGGACTGGCCGCAATAAGTCTGCAACACGCCCCGAGCAGTTCGCCATCAAACCACGGTGTGGCCTTGGCATGCCACATTTAATTGCCATCAAATTTTGTGCCGTGCCACACTATCTCTGACTTCGCGCCTGTTCTATCTCACAGAGAGAGGCATAGATGAAAGAGTACAGAGAAATGTATTCTCTTTATCATACGGAGCATCAATCCTTCTGCTAAATTAATCATTCAGTTCTTTTATGAGCTCCAGATCCAAAAAAATAACTCTTCACACAGGAGCCTTTTCATGCTTCAGTGGTGGCCAAAGGAAAGGGATGCTGATGATAAACCTTTAAGATGCGACTGTAGGGCTTTTCTGTTACTACTTTTCTCTTCCCCCTTATTCACCCTCCTATCTACGGAGTCAGGGAGGAATAGAAAGAGGAAAAAGTTTCTCTGTGCATCTGTGAGAGAGGCGCTCTAATTCAAGTGGACGTTTTCATCTCCACAGTGGCACCGCAGTCCAACCTAATTGGGACAATTCCCACTTGTGATATAATTTCATTCCTACCTCAGTGTGACTCCTATGATCTCATGCTCCGATCCTCCTCTTCACTCTTCCCCTCTTTGATTCTTTCCCCCACCCCCTCACTTTGCCACATAGCTCAATCCGTTGCCAATGATCTCTGGACCAAAATAAAAGTCCTGACGCTTTTACTTTTAACAATTGTGAGCGGATGGTGAGCTTTATGCTTTGAAGATTATGATAGCTGTAAACATGGGGCACTGAAAGAGCTGTATTCGTAAATCAGTGGGAGCGGAAATGTTCCTCATCACCTCTAAAAATAATTTTCATTCTATCACCCTTTTTGCACTCTCTCTCAACACTCAACATATGTGTGATAGATTTGCCACGTGCGACTTTGCGCTCTTCCCTGAATGCTGTTTGAGGGCACATTGGATGTGCTGAGTGTATAAGGCCATGGAAAAGAGGGTGGGAGCAGGTCATGATGCAAACGTTTGACGAAGATGTCGAATTGATGTTTGGAAAATGGGCCCGTTGAGGGATCAGGGAATACAACACAGAGGAAGGTGATTGGAAAAAGTGGCACTAGGCTGCCTGGATTTCCCCTTGTGTGTAGCAGAGGGATGTAACGCCGAACAAAACGGGGGCTACCAGGGTCTGTGTTCAGTCGTCGTGTCCCCTCCCCCCCCCCAACACATACACACCATGTCCCACCAGAGATGGGGGTGGAAACAGAGAGCTGTGTGTTTACACAAACAGATCAGTTACCATGGCTAACCATGCGAAGCCAGATTCACATGATGTCACCTGGGCCACATGAGGGGAAATAAACAATAAGAGCTCACGCAGCTAATTAAACAGCACAATGCAGGCTTATCTGCCACACACCCAGTGAGTTGATACTTCAGTGATGCTTCACTTCCACCCTTTGTATGATTTCTGTTCTTTACGTTTGAGCTAATCTTATTGACATATGTCACATACTCATTAGGACAAGATAAAATATTTTTTTCCCCCATAGGTAAATTCAATACCTCCAGAGTAAACATGTGTAAAGTTTAAGTATATAGGGGTACACAGGGTAAATATAAAGATGTTAAAACTATACTAATGCACTTGTCCTTAAGTTAAAATAAATTTTATAGTTAAGTTTAGAATATTAAATACTAATAGAATGCATACATTTATATTGCATTATAATTGCATTTTAAGCTCTGTCACAGCGATGTTTATCCAGTTAGAAATAATCGAACCTCTCTCTCTCTCTCTCTGTCTGTGTGTGTGTATGTGTGTGTGTGTGTGTGTGTGTGTGTGTGTGTGTGTGTGTGTGTACTATAACCATTGTCCAGTATGTGAGGTGTAGGGTCCTGCCAGGTCAGAGAATGTACAGTGAGCACCAGCTGTTTCATACACAGAGAGACAGAGGGTTAGCAGTGGGAGAGCAACTCAAAGTAAGCCATAAGGGTTTCTAGAGTCCAGCTGTGACACAAATGCACCTGCCCAGCACACACTCAAACACCTGCCTTCTTTTCGACTGCTCACTCACTTCCACCACTCCTCTAACACCTGACCCCCCTCCGGGCGCATAAATCTGCCATGCTGGAAATCGCCTGCCCGTCGGCTAGAGGCGCCCATCTGCAAACAGCTCGTACCTTCTAATACAGATAGAGGCTAATACATGCTATAGGAACAATACACCCCCTCTTCCCATTCCATCCACCTCCAACCCCCTCTCTAGCTAATTCGCACTGGCAGGAAGACCTGTAAAAATCAATAGGGAAAATGTCCTGAAACAGCCAATCTAGCAACCATCTGCCCCCGGACTCAACTGAGACAAAGACCCATGTCCCCTGGGAAAATGCAGGGAGAGAGAGGAAGCACAACACACGTACAAACTCAATTACTCTCCACTGCTAAAACACTCTATCCTGCCACAAAGAAAGGCCGAACATTTTCACCAGAAGCCACTCTGTCATAATGAGAACCTTATTAAAAGACAGTTAAGTTCACATATTGTCAAGTCTCTTTCCGTGAACTCTGATTAATATATATTGCAGCCTAAACAAAAAAAAAAGCTAAAGGTAAATGCAAATGCAAGAGTTAATTTATCATTCTAAGAATAGTCAGCAGCTATGTTTAATACAGTCACAAGCAAGAACTGAGAAACTGAAAGCCAGGACTGTATATTGAATTGAATTCCCTGTGGTATGATTTTGCTATATGTTATTATAGTCGAACTATTACAAACTGCAATTACAGTTATCAAACATAACGGTCCCTTTGCTGATTAAAGCTGTAGGCTAATTAAAATGACTAGGTTTTATTTCTTATTTTACTCAAAGACAATATTAAATTAATTGCTTCATCCTGTACTGTTAATTGATATTATGCAGAAGTGTTTCGGGTATCAAATTATCGATCGGAGACATCAACCACGAGTCAAAACAACAGGTCCACGCTTTACAAAAAGTATTAAACTGTACTGTCTGTGGTGAAAATTCATTGTACCTTTAAACTGATTTGAGCCATACAGTTGGAACTTAAGGAACACTACTTTACTTGTCTTTATAGTCCTCGTCCTTATACGTTACAGTAAAGAGAATTCGAATATTTAATAATTAATATGCCGATTAGTAAAATATTACTTTTAAATTTGTAGAGTAATATGTGAAAGATAGAAAGCTAATTTCCAGTTGAGGTAAAAGATACACAGTTAAGGTATAAAAGATGTACCCTTGAAGGTACGTCTCCAGTGACTCTGAAGGAAAAATACAGACTATGTTCTTTGTATTAGTTTGATGCATCACCCTCCCATAAGAACACACACTGCAGGACATAGCTATCTGGATTCTTAAACTTCACTGTGGTCAGGTGAAAAAAAGTTAGCCTGACCTAGTTTTTCTTTGTTCGTTGGAAGTGAGATATGTGACGAACCTAACAACACTAGATTGGCCTGTACAGTTCAGCAGCTATTATTTTTTATAATCATTAAACCTTGCCTATTTTTGGGTATGACAGTTGTGCTGTCAAACACAGCCATCTGCAGGGTTTTGATTTACAGTCCCTTGGTTTAAATGTGTTATGTAAATAAAAATAATAAATAATCGAAATTCGTGAATGTGTTTCTTTAAGGTTTATACAAAATCAATAAACTTCGGTATCGATTGTCAGCTTTACTGTGGCCTATGGGTGTCGTCAGTTTTGGAATTGTCCATTACAAACCAACAACCAGATCAATGTTATAAATCAATATGACCAGTGACGTAACATGAGCTAATGACGCTGTAGACAGATGAGACTATTAAATGAAGAATTGAAAAAAGTAGCCTTTCCACCTCCTTCATTATATGTTCTTGCAACCTGTAGCATATTTGTGTTGTATGTGAAAGTCAGTGTTACATTACACTCAGAAAAACGGGTACTAAACTGTAACTTCCCTTGTCACATAAGTGATTAAAGGTGTATGTTTTACCTGGAAAGGTGAAATTTGCTGTATATAAGTTTTACTCAAAAAGTTTCATGAATATGGTACAAATACTGTAAATATTTTTAAAGGTACAGTTCTTTCACATTTGTATGTGAAATATACACAGGTACAAAAGATGTACCCTAACTAGTATACTAAAAAGAATGTCCAAATTGTATGCTATAACATGATAAAAAGGATGTAAAGTATCTACAAATAGCATCCTAGTATGCACCATATGACAAATCTATGTGTAGAAGGCACCATATGATTAAAACTGTAGGTGTAATATGGCTTTAATGATGAAAATATGTAGATAAAGTACCATATGATAACAGTATTTGTAGTATACACGATATGATGAAGAAATATGTGTAGCATGTATGATATGATAAAAGTATTTGGAGTATGTACGCTATGATAGAAGTATTTGTAGAATGCACATCATGATAAAACAAAAAAAGGTTAGTGTAGTATGCGTCATATGATAGTGTGTGTGTATTCACCACATGATTATACAAAATATATAGTGTAGTGTGTGTAGTATAAAACACATGATATAAATACAGTATATATAGTGTAGTGTGTGTAGCATACACCACATGATATATAATACACTGTTTTGTAGTATTATTATGGCAAGTTGTATGTTTGAGAATTACTTTTGATATTGTATAACTACAGTGCTCCTGGTCAATCCAAAATGTTAACAAACCCTCAAACCTGAACATTTAAGTAGTAAAAGTGAAGTTTTGGCTTTTTTACAAGAATATCTATCTGTACACTGTTATTAGGCAAGAATTATTGTGTATAATTATAATGCAACTAAATGAAAATCAAAGATCTCACTTGTTTATTTTCACCTGTTAAAGTGAGAATAATAAACAAAACAAACTCAATTTACAAGTAAACATTGAAATTTCAAAAAAAAAAAAAAACACAAACAAACAAACAAACAAAAAAAACACCTCAGTGACCCTTCTTTTCGGTGACCCTTCTATAAATTATTAACAGTAACAAGCCTTCCATTCACGGAGTTAGTCAGTTTCTTCATCTGGTCAGAATCAGCTTTTTGTGCGGCCGCAACCACAGCCTCCCAGTCACTGTTCAGAGACACCTTCACTGTAAATTTCCTGCTTAAAAGGGCCCAAAAGTTCTCAATAGGGATTACGACAGGTGAAGAAGAGGGCCATGTCATTAGTTTTTCATCTTTAAGGCCTTTACTGGCCAGCCACGCATTGGAGTACTTTGATGCATGTGATGGAGCGTTGTCTTCTTGAAAGATGCAGACTTTTTCACTGTACCACTGCTTGAAGAAAGTGTCTTTTAAAAATTTCCAGTAGGTCTGAGAGTTGATTTTGAGTCCATTTTCAACCCAAAAAGGTCCAACTAGCTCATCTTTAATAATACCTGCCCATACCAGTACCCAATCTCCACCTTGCTGCCGTTTGAGTCGAAGTGAAGCTCAGTGTCCGTTAGTGATCCGACCACGGGCCCATCCATCTGGTCCGACAAGTCACTCATCTCATCAGTCCACCAAACCTTTGAAAAATCTGTCTTCAGATATTTCTTGGCCCGTTCTTGACGTTTCAACTTCTGTGTCTTGTTCAGAGGTGGTCGGGTTTCAGCCTTTCTGACATTGGCCATGTCTCAGAGAACTGAACACCTCATACTTCTTGACACTCCCGGTAGGTTGCAGTTGTGGAATAATGGCAGCACTGGAGGATAATGGATTCCTGAGCATCATGTTTGATTCTTCTCAAATCTGTGGTGGTTAATTTGCGTCTTTTCTT
>NC_062523.1:25065187-25082687 GCF_022655615.1 Tachysurus fulvidraco | reverse complement strand
AGGAGACGGGAAAGCAAAAGCAAGAGGTAGTGAAAGACAGAGCTAAGCGTCTCGGTGTAATTACAGCACGCCAGCATCTTCTTTGGCAGTGAAGGTTGGGATTATTTCAGCAGTGACCCGCAAGAAAGGTTAATTCAAAGAGCGGCTGTTTGCTCAACAAGGGGGGCCCTGTTGTATCTTGCTTCCCTCCCCTAGTAGCACCACTCGGAGGGGTCCTTTGAGCTCCACACTAGAGGCAGTCGGAGCAGGTGGAGAAGTCTAGGGAATCACTCTGTGGAGGTAAACAACACCATTAGAAGCAAGCATGGCAGTCTGGCCAATTAGCAAGGATCACCTGAGAGACTGATTGTGGGTGCATGTGCATGTGTGCATGCGTGTGTGTGTGTGTGTGTGTGTGTGTGTGTGAGGAGGTGGGGGGGGGGTGCTTGTTAGTGTCTGTCCATCTGTCTCTCACAAGCCAGGAAGTCAGTTTTGGTTTGTCTTCCTTAAATGACCATTTTTTATTTTTTTTTCATCGGCTGTCCTGAGAATGAGTCACTCTGCATCACTTTATCTTTCATGCCTGGCAGACCTGTCTCTCAAATTTGCCATCTTTTACTCGCTGTGGTTCTGTTTAGAAGGTGTCTGCCTAGTAAGGGATTTGAGGCTTTCTTCTTATTCACTTTTTTCCTCAGCACGATATCTAAACCCTGTAGGCCTGGTTTTATTAAAAAGCAGATTGCAGCAAGTGGTTATCCAGTGTCCGAAGTTCTGTTAGTGTTGAAAAATCCCAGCAATAAAATGGTGATAGACATGAAACCTGGTGGCTTAACTGGTTTCACCACCTGTTCCATTAACACCTTTCATTGGTGTGTCACAAAGGGGCTTGATTTGGCTGAGGGAGTTACAGTGTGTCCATATATAAACCTTGGCAGGAAGCACACCCTTGAGACTTACTATTGATGACGATCTACAGGGCACAGAACCCCATTGCATACGTTTGAACTGGAGCATCTTGGAGCCAGGTCATGTAACCTCAAGAACCAGGCTTCAGACAGCCATCACAGGGCAAAGACAGCACATGTCCTCATCCAGGGAGTTCTGTCTGTCCCAGAGAAGCCAAGTTTGACAAGATAATGAATCACCCTGCATGCATATTCCGCTCTGCAGTTTTTCACATTTCACAGCCCAGTAACTCTTAGAATGGTGGCAGTGGGGTGGGGGGTGGAGGGAAGCAAATGTAAGAGCATCCAGTACCATTAAAAATACATTCAAATGGAGTCCGGCGGTGCTTCTGTGTTTCTGATGTTGTCATAAATCCCTTCACCCATACTAGCCACTACCCTTTATACTATCCCCTCTGGTCCTGTGTCCAAGCAGTAGCCCGCTTTCCATTCCACTCAACACTATTAAGGAGGCATTATATAGCGTTGATCAAGATGAAGAAGGCAGCACCCCCATTTTAGTCCTTAACAAGTAAAAATCACAAAATTGCATAATTCTTTGATTTGAGCTGGATTTTAACTGCATCGCTCTCTTTCATGCTAAAAAAAGCTCTAGGATTATGGTCAACAGAGCCACACGTCAAATATCCCACATTAGAAATGGGAACGTGCAAAGACTGTAGACACCTGGATAGATTTAGCACTCAAGCTGCTGCACTGACCCGTAGTTCCATATGGGCTCTGCAGAAATGTCTGTAATCTTCAAATGTTAGACAAAAGCCAAGTGTATCTTGTTTTTTCATGCTAGTATTCTTGCCAAATTTCTATTCTATGGGGCCACTACACTGACCGACCTCAGACAAGTTTTACCAGTCTGTGCTTTGAAATGATAACAGTGTTTTACGTGTGTTGACACTCAGGCATGTGGGGAAACGTAAGACCGAGATCATGTTTCAACTTTCAGACTGATAAATCAGCTGTCGCAAAACCATTTCATCCAGTTAGTACAGGTAGACAGGCCTGACTGCCCTCTCACATCCACTCCACCAGCTCTGACCTCAGTGTCTTGAAAACACATGGGTCACGTGACGTAGGTCATGGGTCGTGAACAGTGCGATAGTGTGTCTTCTCCTTTTTTTTAGTAGATTCTTTTTGCATTAGCCAAAAATTAAGAATGGGAACATGCTCTTTGGTATCAGCTCTTTGGTTTGAATGGGTTACCATGAATCAGCATGAGCCAGACAGCATTGAGTCACCCACTGGGATTTAACAGCATGATATCATAAAGCCAAGCCATTGTACCAAGCATTTCCTGGATTCACTCTCTGCTACACAACAGAAAGAACAAACATCAACACAGTCTGTTCGGTGCTGTGGTTCCATTGTACATCCATGTAATTTTCCCTGCATTTCCTCATGTGGCTGAGAACTCAGCTGTACACTACAGTAGAGTATACAGTAAGATCCCAGCTGATCCCGATCTTTCTCTCTCTCTCTCTCTCTCTCTCTCTCTCTCTCTCTCTCTTTCTCTCTTTCTCTCTCTTTAAAAGACCCAACCAGATTCGATCAGTCCAACCCCGACAGCTGACAGTAATTAGAGTCTGGCACGAGGCAGCAGACTCTCTCATGAACAAGGCTAAACCAGGTCTTCTTTGAAGTGGGGCAAATTCGCTTGCATACTCGTGTTGTTTTTTCAACGAGCATGTTGCTTGCATACTCGACTTTTTTGCACAAGCTTGCAATTTTGTGACAACATGAAAATGTCTCCAACTCGCAAAAACAGCTCAGTAAACAAACTGCTACACCGAAAGTGTGAACGGCTTCAGATTGAAAATCCGTTAAGTTAAAGAAAAGCCATTAAGTTACAGAGACGCAGCGTAGATTGTACTCCATCATAATTCCTGCAGTTTGTACTGTCATTTTCAGCAGTGTGGAATTACCTCCACAATCTGCTTTGTAAGGGACACCGAGACCTCACCCACAATGGCTGATTGAAAGCTGTTTACCAAACATCAGTTGCTACGAAATTTGGCAGTTGCTGTATAATTTATTTTCTCTGCTAGATGTAGATCAAAGTAGGTGTCAAATTGGCAGTCTGTGTGGTTGTCTTGCAATGAGGTTTCCTAAATGAGAAACCAAGATAATTAGCATTTACATGGCAGAATGGTCAAAAACAACAATCATTAGAAGTGTTGCAGGTGAGCAAGACTTGGCTTTGAAACGTGGTGTTTTTTTTAAAACAAAATATATAGAATTATTTGATGATTTCAGAAACCATTTAATGTGTTTTTAATCCCTTGATATTAAAACACCTGAGCGGTTCTCCGATAGAAACACAGCCTTCATTGGTTTGTTTAAGATTCTTCCATGTTCTGACTCACAAGGCAGCTGAGTGACTCTGTGTAATGTCATATGTATATATAGGACTGTTTATGAGTGTGCACGTTATTGACTGGATATGCCTTGCATATTTACCCAATTGATTGACAGCTGTGAAAATCCATAGGTTTGCAGAAGAAGTTGAAGAGTCGTTACCGTTTACAGTTTGCATTAACACGTCCAGATCCATAAGCTCTGGGGTTTAAAAAGAATTTTTCAAGGGTTGGATATCCTATCACTCAGCTACTCCAGCCCTCATTGCCAGAGACACTTCTGTGTTGCCTTCTGATGAATACAGTGCTGAGAGTCCTTCAGGAAGCGCTAATGACAACTACCTTCATCCTCCTGACTCTGACCTCCTTCTGCTGACCATCTAATTATCCCCTTGTCTATCGGGGCACTGATGGATGCGGCCTTGTTGTCAAAGAGATCAAGAGATTTTCAGGGTCTGCATGTGAAATAGGGGCGTTTGGTCGAGAGGTGAGGTGGGGGTTGGTGGCCACTTCTCTGACTGCTTTTCAAGTGTCTGTTAACCCACACAAAGGAGGAGCAGTGAAGGGATGGAGTGAAAAAGGTGAGTAAGACAGGGAATTTTGAATGCATCTTTATGCATGAGGCCTACCGTCCCCTCAGCCTGATGGAGAGGCAGCTTAGCTACTCAAGTGTTTGATTAACAGTAAGTGAGGAACCAGCCATTGTTCTCTAAGTACACATAGTGTTTAATACACGCAGAAACAAATGCACTCAGACTGACTGACAGCTTGATGGCATATTTTGTCTCAATTTAAAAGAGGACAAAACTCAAGCCGATTGGAACTTTTCCGGTTTACTCATCCATGTATTCCAGGCTAATATGTTTAGCATAGACTGGATGCGAGTTGGTGATGAATAATATATAATGATATTTTTGGTATTCCTAACCAGCTATAAGTAGCACGGCAGAATGTCAAAACAGTTGAAGAAAGAGGGAGTGAAGAAAGAGAGGGAAGGGAGTCATGCGAAGAAGCGAAGGGCATCTCAGCATGGAGGAGAGAGCTTATGTTTATTCAACTGCTTCTGTGCTTGGGAGGGGTAGACGAGCCTCCCACACTGTTCTTCCTTTCACTCTCCGGTCGACCTGCTGGAAATTCCCTCCACATCCCGCTCTTTTAAAGCCATCTTCCAGACACGAATGTGCCGGACTTGGAGCTGCTTTCAGATTCACTCTTACTCATTTTCCACAGCTGGATATGACTGAAAATGGGGGTGTGACTACACCCAGAAAGAAAAGGGAGAACTTTTTGTTTTTGTTTGTCATACTCCTTGTACCCTGAGCACATAAAATCTTCTTTTATTCACAAAAGCTTCTTTCACTTTCTAAATCAAGATATTCCTCAGAGAGAAGAGAACACAAAACATGGTTAACTGAATATGACCTTGAAGAAAGAAGGCCTGGAGGCTTTTTGTGTGTGTGTGTGTGTGTGTGTGTGTGTGTGTGTGTGTGTGTGTGTGTGTGTGTGTGTGTGTGTGTGTGTGTGTGTGTGTGTGTGTGTGTATACATACACCAGGGCAGGGCAGCAGATGTGTTTGTTTTGGTAGCAGTGAGTTACAGTGAGGAGGCATCAGACACAACAAAACTGTACGTTCAAACAAAACACTCGGGGACGACAGGTACTTTCCATCAAGGAGAGAATCACCTACAGGGTTTCTTCTGTGTCCTGAAATAAACCCAGAAAGTGAAAGAAAAACCAAACCACAGAACAAAACACAGGCTCTGTGAATATGTAACTTGGATTCATGGCCTGGAATTAATACCTTGGGGTATTTTTTTGATTCTGAAACAAGTGAGATCCTTGTTGTTTTGGGACATTAGACAAAATCATGCGACTATTCTGACATTTCTTTTTCTCCGAAAACAATTTAAAGAGTTGCAGCGTGATGATTTGCTTGTACTGGTGTGTGTGTGGGGGGAGGGGGGGTGTATTGGTGGTATTTGCATATGCTCTGTGTCCAGTGACTACATGACCTGGCTGCTGTCCAGAATCCCATTGTGTTGCTCCTGGCCTGCTCAATTCCACTGATTTCTCTCTCTCACTTATTCCAAGCTGCTGCTGCAGGCAAGGTTGGCATGCATTGCCCCATGCAGCGCTTCCTGCCTAACTATAACATGTCTGCCCACTAAAGAGATGGAGAGAAAATAAAAAGGGCAGATGCCCCCTTGGCACTCGATCCCTTCTCTCTCTAGTGGAGCAGACCGATGTACACACTATGCTTTGTGCTCTCATGAGCAGAAAATGCTCTGTAGAGATTTCAAAAACAGTGTGCCAGAGAGATGACTTTGAGCACAGTTTTGCAGTGGGACTTCCCCATGCAAAGCAGACCTGAAGATGCCATTCACAGAACATTTCACATGTGGTTTCGCTGATAGGTTTGCGGCAATAAAAGTTCTACATTACATATAATGCTTTCTAGTAGTCAGGAAATGAAACCTTACATCGGTTCTTCTACTATAAATACCTACAACTCTTTTCATCATTCCTCTGGCTAAAACTCCAAGGGTTGACCACACTGGTGCTTTTTTGGGGGGTTTTTTGTATTCCAAGGTGCATGCCAGGTGGCATAATGCATGCCTAATATAGTCCTGGCTATGGATTCACTAGTGCTGCTGTCTTCCCTCAAAGTGTCTGTATGCCGCTCTGCTGTGAGACCCACCTGTTCCCCTCTGCTGGCATGATCTAGTTTTTCAGTGAAAAAGACAAACGAGGGCTTCTGTATCCTCCACCGTGACCTCACATTCAAATTAAAGAGCAGCCACATGCCAGCGGATTTGACATTAACATCCCCCAGACAGGCTATAAAAATATGCAGTACAAAAAGAAAAGAAAGGTACTTAAGAAAAACCATAAAAATTGATGAAAGGCCCTTTAGTTTGTCTCCCATGTAACAAATTGCAAGTTCTTTTCATGCTTAAAATGATCACAAATAACATTTAGATATTTAAAAATTGAAGAGAAGCCAAATGTTTGGGTTGCAGAGCTGCAGGCTGTACTAGTAACCCCCCCACTCTCCTCTTATCATTCTCCTATGATGTCAGCATCGATTCTCCTGAAGATTCGGGAGCCAATAAGGGTTTTCTGAGTGAGCGGGGCTTGTATGTTGTAGTCAGCCATTAGGGCTTGTGTATGGCACCGTTAAGTGGGCCACATGCAGAGTGTTGTCGACCTTGGGAATTCGTCCTTCTCGCTAAGACTTTCAGCCTCTCCTCTTGTTTTGCACAGCCACGCCAAGACCTATTTTTCAAGGGAGGAAAAAAAAGCACCCCATTCAAATTGTTGTCACATTTACATGCAAGAAGGGTGATAGAAACTGATTTGGGATTCATTTGCAAGAGCGTTTGCGGGTGCGTTAGTGAGATTCTTTTAGCACTCTCTACTTCAGTCACCTGGCTGAGAGATGTATGATGATGTTCACACCATCTGGTGGAGTTGCTTTAGAAACAGGACGAAGAAGTAATTATGATCTGGAAGGTACAGCCGGCGCATTGGTGGCGGGGCATGGAGTGCAAAGTCTGTCTCCTCTAAAAGGGAGCCTGCACCAGTGCATAGCTATGTGGGTCGCCAGCTATTTTAATCTGCTATGTTGCTGGGAATACCTGAGGGATTGGCCAGGCGCTGTCGGAATGGGGGCTGTGTGTGTGTGTGTGTGTGTGTAAATTGCTTGTGTAGCCGAGAAAGGGTGTGTGTGTGTGTGTGTGTAAGAGACTGCTGAACGTTGATGGACCAGTATCGAGTGTTTATCCCTCTGTCACATTCATGTAGAAAGTAGTGTGTGCTTTTAGCCAGAGAGTGCTGCTCTATGCAAGGCCTGTAGTGTCTAACAGACTTTGTTCCTTTCAGATCACACACACACACACACACACACACGTACGTCTCATCCGATTGCTCTCTCTATAGCTTTTCACAGACAGGTCAACAACTTAATTCTTCACGGACAGTGAAAGTGACTCATCTTCGCTCTTATTCTGTATTTGGAATGAGATCACCAAATAACTCTAAGTGCTAAGTGTTGCCCTGCACTACCATACTGTAGATTCCTGGAAAAAGGATGAAGTAATCCCTCTGACTAGTTCTACTTTTGACTAATCTTCCCAGCAACCATGTCGTCATCATATTTTCTGTGACCTTGTGGTAGACCGATGCAGGCGTGCAAACGGGAGTAAGGAGTATAATGAGTGCAGCACGTACGCAAACGTGGCCCCCCCTGCAGTGCAGACAGGTGTGATGGCAGCAGGGGTACCTGCTGAACCAGCCTGCCCTGACGTGGAGCACGGTGGCTTCAAAAAGCTCAGCTCCCAGTCTGGTGTTATTTATACACTAAACAGGTTGGGGCACCTCGGGTAAGCACACTGACGCCAGAGGGGCAAAAACTGGAGCTCCACATGGTCAACCATAGAGACACTGCTGACTCCCCTGGCCTACCTTCACAGTTCACTCTTGGCAAAGGCTCTCCTTTTTTGTGGCTTCCATTGTAGTCAGGAATTAATGGACTGCAAAGGCATTCATCAAGTCCCAGTTAGGTTTCCTTTTTATGTCTCTGTAGCAGTTGTGTCAGACGCTGTAATTGGGTTCAAAGTAGCATCACTGTAAAAGGCTGCGTGAGAGTGAGTCAGAAGAGGGCGGGGCCTTTGCCGTCTCAGGTGACCTCACTCTCGGCCTAACTACTCTGGAAGGGGGGGTAGGGTGGGGTAGAGGGTTGTGGGCGGAGAGATGAGGTCATCCTTTGAGTCTGCATGAGGGATTTGTATAGGCAGCTTTGTGTACTCGAGTGAGTGTTTGCATGAGTGATGGATACTGAGGAAGAGTGGGGAAAAAAGACAAGCGCTTTTAAGATTTCCTTCTCTTTCTTTGTGGTGAAGATGTAAGCGTAGATATGTTCAAGATAAATAATAACTACACACGTTTGTGTCCGCGTGTCCGCAGGAGTGCGTTTTATACGGACGGAAGCCGGCGACGGCGAAATACAATGGGTTCATTCACACTCGAGACAGTGCTCAAAAAGGTGGCATCACAGCTATGCATGTGTGTAATCCTTGGTTGTGGATTGTGGTTTTCTAGAGGAGATTTTCTATGTCATCTTCTGATAGCCAACCCATCCCACCCCACCCAACCCCACCCCACCCCCTTCACCAGACACACACTCACCCCGTCTCAGTGTCGACTGGCTGAGTGGCAGGCATTTTGTCTGGTGTTTAGGAGATGAGATATCAGAAGAGGAAAGGACACTGTGCACAGATTGAGATATCACAACAAAGCTGTGGCTCTTGGCTCTGTATTTCAAGCACGTAACTAGAGAAGTAGAAACAGACCAGAGGAGGTATTTCTAAAGCAGCTATCTTCTTTTGAGATGGCGCTGATACATGTGTTGTTGTTTTTTGTTTTGTTTTTTTTGTCCCCAAAATGCTTTTAAATCCGAGTTATCGCTGCTAGTTCACATCTACTCGCTCATACCTGTGTCTAACATTCAGTCTGCTTTAAAATTACAAATGGATTACTTTCTCTTATTTAATAGTCTGTGAAATGGCCCTCAAGATTTGGTTTTATATGGCAGAATTTTCAGTATTTATGATAAAACAACAGCCTTATTGCTCTTGATGATATTTCATCAGAATACCTCAATTGGTTTTCCAATGCCTTAAATTATCTCAAAGTGCCCATGTTTACCCATTCTTTGACATAATCACTGGGGGGAAATAAGAGCACAGGAACGAGCAAAGGAGTTTGTTGTCCCATAAAACACGAGCTGAGCTCACTTGGTGTAATTACCATTCTGCAAGATAATTATAAAGAGGACAGAGTCAGGGATGAAAAAGTCATTTACGTGCTCCTTAGTGAGCAACGGCAATTAACTGGGTTGCTTAACCTGGTGCTGAAAAATTGGGTTGGGCCGGGATCTTGTGCAGTTATCACACAAAACAGAACCCACCAGGCCTCCTGTATCTCTCAGAGGTGAGCTTCTAAAAGGGGGTTCATGCAAGTTGTTAAATTTTTTAAGCGGCTTTGCAAAATCAACATTCCTCATTTTGTTTTGGAGCCTTTCATGCATGAAAAATCCCTATAGCACAAAAGCTTTTCAGCAGCTCTACTATAAGATTGGTTGAGGGCCTGAATATGGGAGCGACAAGGGGGGATTTTTGTTATCTTAACTGCCTTTGTCCATCACTGCTGGCTAATGTAGACTTTTACGTTTTATTGGTTATAGCGATCTACACCCTCCGTCAAACGCTCTTCCCATCTTAAGCAACACTTTCACAATGGTTCACAGTGATGCTACTCTGGAATGCACCAGGCAAGGTCTTTTTGTGCATTTGTCCTTATCTGCAGAATAGCAATCAGGACGAGAGGCAAGGAAGTATGGCATAACTTGTATTCTTAGCAGCAAGTCATCCGAGGTATCTGGAGCGAGTGTAGGCCTGTACAATATCCCAAATCTTTGTGCTACACAGAGTCACTGTCTTTTATTTAGATAAAACAGGAAACAACCTCAGATACATGGAATGTGTTTCCTCTCTATTAGGCCTTCCTCGTCACTGCTCTCGCACTCCGAGTTTGCGACATTCTGTAGTCGGGAACAAAGGTCCATGTCGAATTTATTTAACACGTTTTGCAATATTTAACATATTATGCAAATGCAAAAAGCCTTGATTGTTGTTTATTACTGTTGAATAGAAAGTATCTAGAAAGTTGATGAAGTTTGTTTATTTGGTTGCAGATGTTGTGAGATCCAGCCCCAAACCCCCAATGCCCTCAAGGTTGCATGACTCACAGACTATTGTGCTTCAGCAAGGAAAAGGAAACAGGAATTCCTGACTGACCAGCCCCACAGCATGGTTGGGGTAACAGGGGCTTCTTCCAGAGCTTAAAGGCAATAAGGTGAAAGGGTAATGGCAAGAGCACGGTGAACTGATATCTGAAGTAGCTAATCTAGCGTCGCTGTGACATAACTCTGAATAAGGGAACTCTGCCCACTAGTCCTCATGCTCGGGTTATTTTAGCCGTGTGGTTTCCCGCACGTAATGCAGTAGGTTGAAAGTGCAGAGGTATCTGTTGGACGGCAGCCCAGAAAAGGTAAAAAGAGAGAGCTCAGAGCTGTTGTCTTCCATATAAGTGTTAGTAAACGGATGTAGCAGATTTCTTTCGGTAATGCTTACATTCCCCCCACCCCCCGAAAAATAGATAGCTCACTCGAACGATTCACGATTGATCCAGCCAACTGACACAGGATGCTTTAATATAGCTTCTGCAGCTGAAACTCCCTCCTTCAAAGAACTTAGCCTGATAGTCAGATGACTTGCCTGTGCCCGTGTGCATGTAATACAAGCTCTCCATACACACAATACCCAAAGGACTACGCATCTTGAGACAAAAAAGCCCCAGAGTCAGCCCCCGCCTCCAGCTCTCTCTTTGTTGCCCATCTCCTTTTGTCTCGCCACACTCTCTCCTCTTGTTCTCTTTTGTCTTCTGGTGTTGTACCACCCCCCCACCACCACCCCCACCCCACCCGAGCACTGATCTCTTTGCAGTGAGTAATGAAGATTATCTTACACAATGGGAACCCCCCCCCCATGCTTGCATACTTTCTCTCACACACAAAACACACAGATATAAACACACCAGTATCCCTCGCTTAGTCTCCAGAATCTTATAACAAGCTGTTAACCCCACTTAAAAGTGCCCCCTTTCAATCGGCTTGCAATGGGAATAATCCTGCTTGAGCGATGTAATGTAAATCGCTATATCCTGATTAGATTACCCCAGTACCACCAGCCAGCGTCCATTAGCCGACCCATCCACAGATAAACAGCAGACCGTCCCCCAAATCCAGTTAAAGGAAGACAGGGACACATTCTTTGGGGCTAAGTCTGCTTAGACTAAACGCTGTCTCTCTGGCTTTGTTGGCATGATTGTCCTACATTTGGCATCTTGGCACAAATCTTTATATTCTCATACCTTCTCAGTGTGTCTTCAGCTGTTATCAATCTTTCATTGTTGTTTAATAGAGCTGGGATTTATAGAACATACACGGTATAAGAAATCAAAGATATTTGCCTTTATAATCATTTGCTTTTAATTCTCAATTCTACAGCAGTGATTTTCTTACTAGCAACTTCCATTCACAAGGCATTATGCTAATTCTCTGCTGTGCTCTGCTACCCAAAGAATGTAATCTGGTCACAAGCACTAACTGGTTCAAGGTTAAATGGTTTCTAAGAAACATTCGGGCGTTTATTTTTTTTTCTTTTTCTGAATGACGTTTATTCACCGTTTTATCTGTAAATCCACTATTCTATCACAATGAATAAAGGGTAATTACTAGTTTCCTAAAAACAAGTTCCTTTCTTGTCCCTGTGTCCCCCCCCCCTCCCCTGCTCGAGTAAAGTGAGTTTGACTGGATGTTAATGGGACCTGTGTTGGTTAGGGACCTGATCAAGGGGACATTGTTTCTTAGACAAACATTTGCTGATAAAACCAAATCAGTGCAGGGTTTCTTCTTTCACAGACTTTTTCCGTCTCCATTCACACGTTTGCCACCATTTTGCGAGCTAAATCGGTGTTTGTAGAATTCAGTAAAACAGTATTTGGTGGCCACACAAGCGTATTTATTCATTAGCTGCAGCTGTGTAATGTCAAGCCTACAGTCTTCTTGTGTGTCTGGGTACAGATGGAGAAGTTGGCAGAAGCAGATCTCCAGTGGCAGTGCCATTGCCCATTTATTCTTTAGAAACCCCATCAGTCCTCACTTCAATTAAGAGTTAATACGTTATGATAATAATTAGCAGTGGCAACTCTGTCTAGACAAGGATTATGCCAGTGGTCCATTAAGGCCTGTAGGATATATGGGAACAATGGAAATCGAATTTCCGGGTCTATCTTGGACAATTGAGATTTTTGTCCCCAACCTGTGAGCAGTGAGCGAGTTACCTCTTCTGACTGCTGGAATACTGTCTCATATCAAACTAATAACTGATCTGATTTCTATCAGTCCTGTGAAAATAGGCTTATCAGAGGCACTGCTGCACTGAGAAGCATCTCATCAGTGCATAGGCGAACACTGAACATGATTTGTACCACATATGCAGCAATCAGGTGCTTTAATCAAGCGTCACTTTCTGTATTGCAAGCTAGTACGAAGTAATCCCTACCACCAAGGCTGTTTAGTCGACATAACATCTGCTAATTACTACACATGGCCATGGTGAGCATTATGAGATGCAGAAAAATGAGTCATGCGAATGTAAGTGAATGAGTCTACAGAGAAATAAGGTATAATAAAGTTCTTCCAGGCTTGTCGATGAAGAGACGACGCTTTCTTTGACCAGCGCGTCACTGTTTTTAGCATCGATTGGATGAGGTGTTTTCTTCTCCTCAGGAGGCAATCTTCAGGCTGCCTCGGGAAAGATCATGTCATAATAAACCTGTCTCGGTTATGTCATGAACTTGAACGGGGTCCTAATGCACTGCCAAGGACTGTCAGCATGCATCAGCTCATGCACACCTCCGACTAATGAATATTTTCCTGTCTCTTTACCTGATTTCAGGCTAGAATACACTGACGATGTATGCTTTTCAAAGCACATTTGTTTTATGGCACAATACATCTTGAAGGGATTATAATTTGGAAGTCTTTCAAATAAAATTGAATTTAATATCCAGGGAAGTTTTTTTTTCCATTTTAATTCCTATGTAAATAACCACTCCTATAGCCCTGATCCTCAGGAAACAGGAAGGAAAAAGCAAAGCCTGAATCCGGAGACAGACAAAGAAGGAAATGTTGAATTAGCCATAAAATTCAAGCATATATCTTTCATCACTGACATTTTTTTTTTCTGGGTCTATCACTTAACACTTAACATAAACCCAGTAGACCCAAATGAAATTATGCCAATTTTCAGCACACCTCTGCGATCCTTTCAAAAATACAATAAAATAACGAAACCCCAACAATGTGGCTGCCATGGAAACAGCTTCAGGGCCCGCTGTGCTCGTCTGAGGCCGAGTCTCTGTCTGGATTTCCGTTCATCTCCCAGAGGAGCTGCCTGGTGCTCACCAGCCACAGACCCAGAAGAGGAAGAGGAAGCAAGAGCTGGAGTTCATCCACTGAAGTGCCTAAGAAGGCCAGTCTTGCAGCACAGGATTTAAGTGCAGGAAGGAGAATGGCGAGTACACAAAGGATGAGTGTGCGATTAAACAACGAATTTGTCATGAACCGGCAAATTCCTATCGCACAACGAGTATGCAATTAGCTTTTGGGAAGAGGGTAAATATTGATACAAAGTAATGAGTGTGTTTGAATTTTGCATAATCTCACATCCAAAGCCAGTCTTAGCCTTTCACTGAGAGCATTTTAAGGAGATCACATTTCCTCCGTTCTGCTAGGATACTTTCTTTTCTAAGTAAGTATTTCATTTCATTTTCATTGCTACCTTGAGGATGTGCTGCACCATTTCCTGCAGAAATCACGTCCCTTTTGTGAACATCTGGCACCAGCGCTGTAATCAGGCAGAAAACTCTAGTGGGTTATGCAAAGGAACATCAGGAAAATGACACTAATCATTATACTAATTGGCATTACATTATTAAAGGTAATGTATGAGGTTATGTCATACAGACTGATAACACACACACACACACTGGATCACGGCAATCTTCGTGTTCTTCATTTCTTCTTCTTCTACCTTACATGAGACATAATGAATGGTACTATTTCTTCTTCTGTATTAGATATGGTGTACTTTATTTTTATTCTGCTTCGTAACCTATGTATTGTATTGTAACTGCCTGATGGACGTGTTGGTCTCGTTGCGTATGCAATGGCAGTTAAAGCATCTCCTCTTATATTAGACTTCCACAATTCACACAATTTAACCATAGACAGTAGCCGTACATATTCACTTCTGTTAGAGTCACAAAATCATCTCATGAAGACTTCTAGACCTCTTAAGGTATCACGAATGGTTATTCATTTCCTTCTAGACAGCCGCTTTTATATTAAGTGTGGTTGTAATTGCATAACCTAGGTTGCAGTTGCCAGACCGCATCATATACACGTGGGGGGGAAAAACCCTCATAGTGTGTCAAGAACATGAGACCTGCCACGTATAAGCTGCTTGGGTGTGGAGACTAATGGCCAGCATGTATTGATTTTCTGTTTTCTACTAAGCCTACACATGGAAGGTCAGGGTTACTCTGTCTCTTGGCTCAGTGATGTGGAAAGAAAACCAAACCAATCTCATCACGATAAGAGATCGAACAGTTCAATCGGTTATAAAGGTATACTGTATTTATATACAGGTATGAGCGCAAATATATTAATGTGACTTACTTTTTTTTTTTTTTTGGTTCTATAACAACGTCAAGGTCCTATCCTTTGACTCTGTAAGCTTTTGGATGTTTTAGCTTTCCGGTTTGTGTCGGCTGCCAGGCTTATAAGCTGTAGGAGTTGCTTTTGCACATAGACACAAGGGATTTAACTATCGCCTGGTATCCAGGCAACCACAACAATAACGATACGCATATGTAAATGCAGGACTTGTGTGGCACACAGTTGGCCTCTTTCTCTCTCTCTCTCTCTCTCTCTCTCTCCTGCTTCCGAGAAATCAAGTGCACAGTTTTCACCAGTGGAGAGGTTCGCCGAGAAACCTGGCACTGAGAAAACGGCAACAACATGCCAGCGAGAGCCCACGGAGTGTCTTTCTGCAGCTGGCTTGCTAAGTGTAATCCGTCCCCTGTCTTTAATTTCTCTTATGTCTTAAGTCCTATTCGGACTGGATTAGTTTTACGTGGGGACGTGGGGGTAAAGTAATTATTACCAGAGCTTCTCTGTGATTTTAGTCCCATCCGAATGTGCCATCTCGGTAATCATTACGGACAATGTCAGTAAAGATTACGGCGACCGGAACAATTACCTCAGGTAATACTAATCCCGTCCGAAAAGACCCGCTGTAAATATGTACGGTAAAATTCCATCATTTCCTGTTTAAAAGTAGTTTTTGGCGCGCTTTTCAAGCATTGTCTGTTTGCGCACGTGATAACAGGAAGCAACGCCATACGCACATGACGACAAGGAGGTTACTGTGGTGCATAAAGCGAGTTACCCCTCCCACTTCTGCTAGTTTTACTGAGATGTCTTGTCCCGTGCGAATTGGTCAATTGATATTACAGACGTCTTGAGGTAAAATTGCATTACTCCACGTCCCCACGTCAAACTAGTCCCGTCCGAATAGTGCTTTAGTTTCACAGATTTAACCCTCTGTCCTGCGGTAACGTATCACGAATGCGATGAGATCATGGTAACAAATGTTGGACACAGCCTTTTCTGTCATTTGTCGTGCCTCCAAATATCGACTCAGAACGTCTGACCGAAAATGTCCCTAATTTCTAATGACACAGCTTGGCTTGCTTTTGGAACTGCAGGAAAAACAAGGCATTTGTGCCCGCCAGTTATCATCACGTCATCCTGGAAAGTGCAGTGGAACGAGATATGGTTCTTATCAATAGACTTTAACAGGATTTTACAGATTCTTCGAAGCGTGTCTTGTGCCTTAAAAATCTCTAGAAGTGTCTTGTTTGCATTTAATTGGCTCCCGGGGTGAAATTCATTCCCATCCACATTGCATGTGATTTATTTATTTGTCTCTTACTATGGACAAATGTCAAAGGGCACGGCCCAAGATGAAAGAGCCCGCAAGTGTGTGTGTGTGTGTATGTGTGTGTGTGTGTGTGTGTGTGTGTGTGTGCAGCCTGTGCATCGGTGGCCACAGGCCAAATGAAACTGGATTAAATTATCTGTCCAAATTAAAAGAGCATATCTGGGCTGTCCCAACTAACAGCTGTTAGCATTTTTCTTCCACATGGATCGCCTACATTCATTTATTTTATGGCCCATGTTTATTAGGCCGAGCGTGATGAGGACGGAGTGGAGTAGAAGCGGAGGACGGTTAGTGCCCAGGTGCTAATTGACTTGCTGTGCTATTGTGTTTTGCGTGTGTCGGGGAGGGGGACAGTAAGGCTACTGTACTGAGCTGGAGGGGGTGACGTGGGGGTGACACAGGTGCAGAAGCAGGCATAGAGGAGGGCCATTACACAGCAGGAGAGTCTGAGTGGACTCACTCCATCATAAACCGCTCATTAAAATTTCATAGTTGTCAAGAAAGAGGAGGAGAGACCGGACAAATAAGTTTTTAAACACAGATCCTTGCTGACACATCGGCCACACTCGTTCGTCCTTAGGTCTGAAGCGTGTGCATGCATCGTGTCTTGGAGTTTGTTGCGATTGTTGCGAGCGGCTGTCAGCTCTCGAGCCGTTCGCTGTTCCGAATGTTGTAGTTTAGCGTTACTGACGGCTGGGGGAAGGATTCGGGTGATCGTTCTCAGATGTGTCTCTCCTCACAAAAAAAAAAAGAAAGATGCTGAAATCCCCTTTGTGAGACAGCGGTTGTGATGGAGCAAGTCTTTCATTTAGAAAGCTTTCTTTGATGGTGGGAATTGCAAGCAAGATCAAAAGGAATCGCTCGGGCCACTCGAGCGCTGTACCGAGCTGACGTATGTTGACTTTTCACATAAGTGCCTTTCAATTTATTTGTCCATTAACCCTTTTATTGGGACAGTTTTTCATGCTTTTGTTGGGTCTTTTGTTAGAAAACTGGCTGTTAGATACGCCACTTCATTGGTTTTATGGCCACTTTTCAATAGGGCAACCAAAAGCACACACACACACCCTTACCAAAATAAATAGGCACACACAGTTAGTCAAACACACACACACACACACACACACACAGTAAATCACAAAGTGCTCTCTGCCACATGGTGTAACTGTATCCTCTAAATGTCAGGATTCCTGGGGCTTAGAACCAGGGGGATGGGCAGATGACAGTGAATGAAGTGTGGAAGGTCCCAGACCGTGTTTGTGTGTGTATTGGACTTCTGCTCATTATTATTGTCTGAACAACAGGCCAAAAGTGGCAGCCCCTGTCTCTGGGCCCTACCACCCAGCCAGAAAGGTGAGCAAATTCATGAAATCCTATCTAGGACAGCACGGGCCTCAGATTACTGTGATGTGCATCCCGTGGTGATGATGGTTTAAATGTCATTGGGACAGATAGGATCTACCTCTGACAGAATGTGTGTGGCTGACTAGCTTTGTTCGTCCTCTCTCTCTCT